>NW_028186901.1:625769-724320 GCF_003343005.1 Rhea americana
CCCCCCGAATGTTCTTGCCTGTATTTTTGTTGACTGTTTTTTGTAAAGGATTTGAGCAATTTTGATCCTATAAGGTCAAAGAAAGGACTAACAAAATGCTCCCTGCAGGGAGCAGTCACTACGGGTCTGAGGAGCCTCTTGGATTTCTCTTCTCTTTTAGACTAGGGCTAGACAAAGTCTTCGAGAAAGAGTTGAGTCCAAAGGCTAACTAGTTTTGCAGGTACCTGAGGAAAATCACTCTGGAGAATGAGAACTGCCCTGGAAAATGGGAGACATTTTAGGATGGGGGCAGAGAGGTGGAAACAAGCTGGGAACACAAACCCCAAAAGGCTTTGCCTGGAAAGTTTATATCCAGTAAATACTTCCAGTGTCTGCTCTATTGTACTTCTTACAGTTTCCTCCGTCTAAAATGAGCTGTATCAGCGAAAACACTCCTACAGCAGTGTAACTGTATTTTCACCAGGCCTTTTGCTAATATAAATGTATCATTAAAAAAAAAAAAAAAATCACATCCCTCCTCTGTCAGCAAAACTCTCTTGTGTGGAACTGGCCTGAAACTGCCTTGTCTGGTTTAGTTTATGCAAAGCTTAAACTGGATATGTTAAGAACCGCTTAATATTTTATTTTATTTTATGTTATTTTATTTTATTTTATCCTCCCTCTCCTTCTCTTTCTGCACCTCCCCAGGACACTGGAAGGGGTGACACCTATCCCTGGAGCTGGCTGGCAGAAAACACTGGCCGCAGCTGGGGCTAGCGGCAGCTTTGTGAGCTGCCCACAAGGTGGCCATCCAACCACCAGGAACAGCCTCTGCAGAGGGCAAGGACCACCTTCCTAAGGTGATACTGGTCCTGCCACTCCAGTAGAGATAGCTGGAAGGGGACCCATTCCCAGCCCCTGCTGGAGATCACCTCCAGTGCTGTCTCCAAATCAGGTGCCCTCTCTCCCTCCTGGAAGATTGTGCCTTGGACTGTCAGGGGAATCATTTGTCATGTTCGCAGTCTCTGAAATCTACACAGTCACACACTCAGCTGATAAAAAAATGAGTCAGTTTAACGAGCTTTTTTTACTTTGAGAGGTTCTTTTAACAAAACATTGGGTTTACTTTTCACACCCCTGCCCTAACAGGGAGCTCAGCAGTGTGTTTTAACAACACACCTTGCATGCCTCAGGTGGGAAAAGACAGGGAGGCTGGCCAGCAGCTAGGACTATTCAGCAAGCTCCTGATCTTGGCTAATGAGCTTTTCCCTTAATGGGTTTATATGGAGCCTTTCACACTCCAAGTGCCTCCCCAATTCACTTTGACAGATCCCAAACAAAAGGCTGACACACGACGCACCATGGCAACTACCACGACTTTGTCAAATATGTCTGAACACGATGCTGAAACTGCCAGAATGAAATGAAGAGCAGATGTGCTGGTCTCTGTGGGACACGTCTGCCTGTGCATGCACACCACACTCTCCACCAAGCTCGTCCAGCATCCTCTATCATAGAATCACAGAATCATAGAATCAGTAAGGTTGGAAGGGACCTCTGGAGATCATCATCTAGTCCARCCYCTCTGCTCAAGCAGGGTCACCTAGAACGTGTTAAGACAGGGTTGCATCCAGGCAGGCTTTGAATAGCTCCAGGGAAGGAAACTCCACAACCTCTCTGGGCAACCTGATCCAGTGCTCTGTCACCCTCACAGTGAAGAAATTCYTCCTCATATTCAGGCAGAACTAATGAGAGTCAAGTTCAGCACATTGCTATGCTACTGTTTAGGCCCGATGGACTTGGCTGCTACATGCTATAGAAATCAAAAATTTAGGTTGCACACAAGCCTGGGGCTCTCGCCAGGTCCTGCCATCCCCGTGCTCTGCCTATCTGTAGGGTCTAGGGCCACATCAACCTGTGCCACCCTGCTGAGTCTGACACATCCTCTTCCTTCAGCAAGGCACTACCCCAAACCATCACATCACAGGACTAACATCYTCAGATGCTGAATTTCACTGAGAAGACTTTGTCGCTTGTGTCCTCCATAGCCAYGGTTGAGAATTTCATACCCATTTCAGAATCTGGAGACTGAGGGGTAAGAATCCTTCAGCTAAGACCAAGGCAGCCRGGGAACAAGAACACACAATTCAGAAAGAGACCAGAAATATCACTGTCAAAGTGTGGAACAGAAGCACAAAAAGAGGCCAAGCACAAGCCCATGATCTGGAATAGCCCCAGTATGAGCTGTGGTCATGACTATGTGCTCTAGCCTAAGTCAATCTTGGTACCTCTGCGGTCAGTGGAGAAAGACTGGTATCCCTCAATACKATCATCTGGTGCATCTTGCACAACAGAAGCAGGACTGCCCTTAGGAGAAGCCTCTATCTCATCCCTACAAGGGAAACTGAGACAACACCTTAGGTGACCTGCCTAAGGTCTGGTGTGATGAAACCTTGTTCTACACAGCTTCCTCAAAGCTGTGCATGAGGTAGTGATATACATTTCCTGAGCACCTCCTCTTTGCTTTTGTCTGGGCCTGTCAAAATTTCTGTCTATTACAAATACAAAAGCGATAGTTTCTGTTTTTATCTCATGGTAAAACTCAGTGAAGAAACCTCACTAGTCTGGCTGAAGAAACAGCCCTTACCTTAGCAGCAGCCTGAGCAGCGATGCTMCCCCATAGTGGGGTGGCTGAGCAAGGTGTCCACCTAGGCCTCTTCTCCCCACATTTTCATTTTCCCTCATCAGTCCTTCCTCACTACTTGCATTCATCCTGCCTGCTCAGCCCATGAACCTTTTGGGGCAGGAGATAATTATTTTTTGTACTGCTGTGCCCAGAAGAGCCCCAGAGGCTTTTGTTGATGTGCCATGAGGCCCTCACCRTCAGTGTCCTGAGGTAATCTCATAAAATAAAAAATAAATTTAATCTCTTTTTCCACAGCACACCCACAGTGACAACAGCATCCAGCACTCCTCATCCCTTCCAGGAAGACAGAGAGAAAAAGGCCTCAGCAATGGCAAACAAGAGTCCCCCAAATTTCAGACGTTCCTTGGTGACATTTCCAGTATTTCCTATGAAACGAGGCCCCCCTCTTGCTCAAGGCCACAGCAGCTTGCTCAAGTCACAAAAACCTGGCTGCAAGGCACAGTTGTGAAGAAACGTAAGTTGTCAGATAAATATACAGCGTCTATAAATCTCTCTGGCTGTGTTTATATGAAACCTCGGCACCTTCCCCAGTGCAAATAGGGGTTAAATTATTCCCTGTTCTATTTGTATTTAAATGTTATGTTTCTATGATAAGCGTAAGGCAGAGGTGTCAGACAGGCCCRGCGAAGGAGATGGCACGCGTGAAAGGTGAAATAATAGAGTGTTGCAAACCAAGTGCGGAGAAGGGGGGACAAGCGAACGAGGGGGAGAGGAGGGAGGATGGGCACTAATTAAAGAGACAGAAGGGACAATGAGATGCAGGATGTCTGACCCTCTGCAGAGCAAAAGGACAAGAACAAGAATCACAGCAATTGTGGAGGGACTGCAGGAAAATTAGGGTCACTCACAGAGAGACATGACACAGGTTTGTGTTTATCCAGATAGCTCTCACTAATGTATGTGTATGCACGGGGGTACATTTAGATAAGAGTATATAAATATACTTGTGTTCTTGTATTCCTCATGCAAGACAAAGAGGTTGAATCCTTGTATCAGAAAAGCAGAGCTCAGCCTTAGCATCTAGAATGGCACATYCAGGGCATTGGAAATAAAGAGGGATACATCTACCACCTTTGTGGCCTGGGCTAATCAAGAGAGTGAACCAGAAGATCATCACAGTCCTTTCTAGCCATCAAACCTCTTATTCCAAAACTCATGAGCTTTTCTAGGATTTTATCCTGAGTTCATCGCCAGGGCATCACATGCAGACAGTTTGCTTCTATGTGAAAGAACAAAAATTTTGTTTGCATATTTCTGTGAGAGAACGTGTCTCCTACAAGCACATAATATTCACTGGAGCAGTTCTCAATGCTTCTTGGCTTTCTAAGCATCTGACCCAGGTTGCTGCATGGCTTCATTTCAGGAGGGATACCAGACACTAATTAATGCCATTATTCATTTACATAGTTAATAATTATTTGTCCCTACTGCTATTCCCTCCTCCTCAAACACTGCTTTCACACACAGTGAGGGACCAGTTGTAGAGGTGGGATCTATGTACTAGCATGGCCCTCAAGCTTATCTCCTCAGCACCATGAAAGAGCAACCAAGCAGCCCATAGATAAGCCATGGCTAAGAAGAAAATGATGATGCCCCAGCTTGCACATCACAGCTGTCAGAGAGGATGCAAGAAGCAGGATGGATTTTCCTTGTGTTTTTTCCTGCTGCTCTCCCCAACCGTCTATCTATGAAGAGGACAGAGGAGCTGGTGCTACAGGGTGCCTGTCAGTGTGAGATGGACCAGACTATCATGTAGTAGGGTCAGGAATGTGCCAAAGCCATGGAGGGGAAAAGGAGAGAGAAACCCAGGGTATTTCTGGGTAAACTGTTCTAGCCAGAGCACCCCTGAAGCTGTGTTACTGTGAAGAGCTGGACAAGGCATCAGGCCAAGGAAGAAACAAGGAGCTGCAGAGTGAAGGAGTGAACCACAGACACCCATAAATGTCACCAAAGTTTGGATTGAGGTCCAGCTCTGAACTGAAAATTGCTGGCTCAAACTCTTCTTGAGCTGGAGTCCCCAGAAAACCTTGCTCCCCTCAACCTGTGTTAATCAGACGGATCAATAAGCTAAAAGCAGGGAATTTCCTGGGGCCTGGGCTACACACACCTATTGCTATTTTCACAGCAGTCCTACAGCTCTGTGATGATGATTACAGCCCTTTCCACAGGGGAAGCAATTACAAATTCTGTTGTAGCTAATTGTAAATTAGCTAATTATCTTCTCCATGGTACCTTGCTGGAAAATACATGAACCTTGTAAAATAGAGGTGTTTCAAAAATTAGGACGGGGGAAAAACTAACAACAACAATGACGAAAATCCCAACCTACTCCAGAAACAACAAAAACCTACCACTACTTAACTTCAAACAATAGCAACCAAATCTTCCTTTCACCTGCATGGGCTTCTACTTCCCCCCTTTTTTTCTCCCCCTCTGTGTATCAAACAACACCTACAAGGGGCTAATACTGCTGCAGKCTTTAAAATGTTTGCCGAGTTCACCTGTTCCTTGCAGCTGGGTGTTGTGGGGCATCCCTAATCACATCTTAGCAGGAGTGATTTCTTTGTGCTGATCTCTTCCCCCTCCTTCCTCTCTAGCTTGGTTTTACTTAACAGATTCTTTATATCCCATACGCTAGCAGATATGATTGCACAGCTGCTGGTCTCCGACTGCTGGAGACGGAGGCTTTGAGACACCCGGGCTAGAGAGAATAGCAGCTAATCTGAACAGCTGTGTGATGGGGACAAACGCAAATGAATGTAAGCCCAGGTGTGGGAGCATAATTCTCCTGCACAAAGAAGGAAGCTTCATCCCACAGGTGTGTTGCTCTCTACTGTTGCATCTGAAAAACTTAGTTTGAGTGATTTCTCTTATTTAATTGTTTGGCAGCACTCTGGGCCTTGACTTGGACATGGATCCTACATCTAGAATAAATGAACAGCTGTGCAAGAGACAGAAGGTCTGTCTAGCTCAGTATGCTGCCTCTGATAATGGCCAGTGGTGTGCATCTAGGAATGAATATAAAAACAAGGTAAGCAGTTTTGTTAATTCCCTAAAATATTCTCTCAGGCTCCRGTGCTCTGTGGTTTAGGGACTTCTAGAGTCTGAAGTGGTATTTTCATATGTGATAACTTGCTATTTTTCTTTGATATAATCATTCAGCTAGCTTTTGAACCCATGCAAATGATAAACATCCACAATATCCTGCAGCAAGATGTTCTGCAGCTTAATCATATGTTGTGTTAGGAACAGCTTCCTTTTATTTATTTTGAACATGCCATAAACTAGTTTCAGTTGATAGACCTTAGATCTTGTTTTGGGAGGGAAATCACTCTCTATTCATTTATGGAAGAGATGGGACACATGAGGATACACAAAAGCTTAGCCAAAGCTCCTTTCTGTACATTTCAGACTGGTATTCAAAACTCCTAGGTCTCATCTCAAGCCATGCTATGGATATTATGGAAGGCACAATCTCTTCTCCCTTAGTGTGATTCATTATTCTCTGTAACAAAGGGAGAGATGACCATGTAGTTACTGTCAAAAAATACCTACAATACATCTCTGGCAAAGTCAAAAGCTTTTGTGGAGATATGGTCTACATAAATCACCCAGGGCAAAAAGCAGCCTCAGTTTCCCCATCTGTTAAATAAATAGAATGGTGTTTTCACCAAATTAGGCACCAAAATTAGGCACTGCTGAGGTTCTTTAGTCTTTGCCATGAGCCAGGAATTTAGGGAATTCTAGAAATAACAAAGCTGCTGACAAACTGGTGGTCAGGTCATTGGCTGAATCCTCTGATGGCTTCTAACAGATGTAAATGGTGTTACCCAGTGAGGCTGCCCCAGCTGCAGGCTCGTGCATTGGAGCCCATAGTAGGGGTAAGTCAAGGCAGGGTTTTTCTCTGAATGAAAAGCCCTGCTTCTGCAAATGGCAATGAGCATGGATCTTGGAGTGCTCTCCTGTGGAAGATACTTATTTCTTGCAGTGGTATGATTCCCAAGCAGTGATCTAGGCACAAGCATCCAAGAGAACACAGATGTTGGCTACTGTGCCCCAAGAGCGACTGGAAAGAAATATAACGTGATGGAAACTAGTGAACTCAAGGAGTATAATTAAATTAAATGTCTTAGTCTATTCACAGGCTTTGGGACAGGCTTTGGGACCCACATTCATATTCTTGTCCTATCCTGTCCTGTTTCACCTTCCAGAACAGAGAGATGCAAGGACATTTAGAAAAAAGCTCAGGCAAGAGGCATTAACACTATTTGGGTTTGGCTGGCCTTTGTACCTGTGGCAAGGCAGACCTGTTGTCTACCTGTACTGAAGCAGAATCCAACCTAACATCTACAGCCTCATTTAGACAGCTCTGATAAAACCACACTCAGGCTTCCTCTAAGTAGACACACACAGGATAGGTTACAGATAATGTTTGGGCAATAAGCCAAGCAAACCCTATGATGAAGAAGTACCCTAAATGACTCTTTCAACAGCAGAATCTCCTTATATAGCCGAGAATATTATAACCCCAAGACAAATATCAGCAGTTCTGACTTGCTGAACAGCGCTGTAACAGCTGTCCATTGCCAAGAGATGCAATTCCCTGTGTAGATCTTAAATGACAGGTTTTATGGTGTTTGGTATTGAGCTGGGAACACAACTCACAACAACCCACTTTATTAGTAGCCACTGCTTTAGGAAAGCAGGTGGTAAGTACAGTCTAAGACCTGGTGTCATGCAAAGCACAGACTCTACCTGATTTGTCCCTGGCAGTTAATAATTCTTCCAAGTTTATTCATTAGCTGGAATACTTATCTGGGTTATTTCTGAGAATGATTCTTGTTGCAATGTTTTTTGAGAGAAGATTTGGGAATCAAAGTCTGACCTTTCTAAATAGCTAAAATATCCTCTTTTCCCTTCTCTATCCCTCCACAATAGGATGAATATCTGAATTCAAATTAGCTTTCCAGTGGTGAAAAAGTTGCACATCTTTCTCTACGTGCTAGCAGCCTAGGCTTACAGTTCCCATGCTCTGGGAAGGCCCTTGGCCACAAGCTGGTACACTAGAATATTCATGGGAGAAAAGTGCCAAAAGAGAGCTAGCATCATAGTACGGAGGTGTGCAGCTCTGCTGTAACTGAACTATACAGGACTTTCTATGGCTGCTAGGGCTTCTTCCTACTGGAACTCTGTGGAGCTCTCCCAGGTCCAGCTTGATGGATTTCCCAAAGGAGGTGAATGAGAAGACTGTCTTGTATCATCAAATGACATCTCAAATGAACACTGAATTACATCACACTTTTACACTCATCTTTCAGAGACAGCTCAGATTTGAATACAGCTCCTGCAGGAAGTTCTGGGGAATTTAACACATCTTAATTCCTATGTGTAACATCCCTTTTTACACTGTCACAACACAAGGCTGGGGCTGAGCCTTAAGGGCCATTTGGTTTTCACGCTCATTCAGAGTAAAGCTTAGAAGATTCTTGACAAACTCTGCAGGGTCAGTGGTGTCAAGGCTGGTATGTCAGGAAAATAAGTTTCAATTCCTAAACTCATCTCACTGGTGACCTGTCAGGGTTTTGAAACTCTTTCCAGAAGCCTAGAAGGCCACGACATTAATCCATGGTAGCACTCAAGCTTTTAGCACTGAGGACTGTTGGAACAGCAAAGACATGGGAAGAAAGTGGGGGTGGGAAGGACATATTTTCTCTTGCAGGAGCTGTGACGACATTTCAGATCAAATTAAACTTCAGTTTTTAAAGACTTCAGTGGAGGTAATTGAAACACTTCCTCACAATTGCCTGAACCTAAGTGTTATCTCTTTTTTTCCCTCTGTATATCATCCCTTTTCCCCCAAGCCTGAGACAGCCCTGCATGGCCACAGCCTCCTTAATATTAAAGACGGTGATTAAATGGGATTCGCCAAAAGACAAAGGGCTGAAAACCTGCCAATTGTTAATCCCTCTTTCGCTGTGCTTAAAAATTCCATTTCCTTCATTTGAAGAAAGGTGGGGGGGGGGAAGAAAAGAGAATTATACGCCTATGTCTAATTTAAATTCTGGCGTCGCGGGTCCTGTTCCCTTCTCCCTCTCTTGACGTCTGAATATATTCCTTTATTACCATTATTACAGCTTTCTGATTGCATTAAAATTCATCCACACGCTTCTCTCCACATTCCACTTTTCTTTTGCCAGTTTTTTTGCTAATTCTCTTTTTCTCTCCCCCCTTCCCTCCCCACTTTCAAATTATACAGAATGTCATTAAAGAGCTCCACAAAATGCCTCAACTCCTTTCTCTCTTCCTTTTATAAACTTGCTGGCTTCCTTCCCCTCCATCCTTTGGTCTACAAACAAAGAAAATGAAGAAGGAGAGGCAAAAGAATACAGTAATAATAAAGGAATCCAGGCAGCATGTCTCATAGGTCTCAGTAACATCTTTCCTACATCATACAGCTCTGGGCCTAATGCTCACTTCAGTTATGAAACTCTATTTCACACAAAAGTTTTGTGTATTATTTATTTGAAGCATGTACCTGGAATCTTCAGCTAAAATGAGAGCAGAAGTGTGGTGAGCTGTGTTTGTAAGCATGGAAAGAAATAGTCCTGCCTGTAACTATAAGCAGTAAAATAGGAAGGTTGGAAATGGAGTATAATTTCATTCCACTTTACAGAGTGAGAGCTGAAACCTTGTGAAGATTTGCCTATGGAAGYGAACAACAGAGCTGGGCACAGAGTACATAGGCCCAGTTACAGGCGTTACTTCAAGACCTGAACTTAAACAGGATCAGCCCTTTGAATTCTTCAGACATCTCACTGACTGCATACAAGATCTTAGAAGTGTTATTTTATCTGCACGAGACAGATATAACTTCTTTTTGGGTGGTYTTTGCTTAAATCAGTCCCTTGGACYGAGGTGGAAGTCCCAATCTGGGCATTTTTGTAAGAAAAACTGAAGGTGAAAATTAGACCCTTTTCCTGTGAAGAATTCCATCTCTTTTATAGGCAGCCAAACTATATGGTGAGGGCAGCTACTTAACACCAGTGTGGTCATTTTAGGATGACTGATCCCACTTAACTGTCCTTGTGACTGTTCTTAGTCCAGTTATGAGGAACAAGCTGCTGCTCTGAATCTCTTCTGTTCACTCTCTCCAGTTCTTCATAGGGTGCCTAAGTGGTTTTGTGTTTGTTTTTATTATTTTCATTGCTTTCACCCTCAATTACACTGATATAATGAAATGACAGAAAATGGATGAAAAATGGAATTTTCTTTCTACAGGAAATACTGTTGTCTCAAAAATATGCTTCCACATTGAATTGGAGAGGCCAAAGTTCTTGTGAAATGGAAATTCTTCAGTTGTAAAATGTTATAAATTTTTGTCTCAGAGGAATAAAAAGGCTTTGTCTTAGTAACTTCAAAATGTATAAGATATACAAAGCAGAATGGCTGTGGTTTTCAACCAGACAAAAGAGAGTACATCTTCACACACTATATGAATACAGTGAAGAAGTTTCTACTACAGTTGAAGGCAAGTTATCAACTGGCTCCAAAGAGAATGAGACAGGTTAGTGGTCACWGGGTCCACTGACTACCATTAAGCACAAGGATCCAGATGCACAATCTTAGAAGGTCCCTGAACCTATGCATACTGGAAGGTAGGGATGAGGGGAAGAGTGAAGATTAGGGAAATTAGGGGAAGACTGACTCTTTATAAAATTTCCGTTCTTGTTCTTTCTAATGGGCACTGCTGGAGCAGAGGATGCTGTATTAGCCAAACCTTTGGTCTAACCCAGAATGGAAGCTTTTATGTTCTCAGTGTTTTAATACAGTACAGACTTGAAACTGAATTGTTTTCATTAATTTTGTTAAATGACAGATTTGTACCTTCTGAAATGAGTACTGAATGTATTAATATCAAAAAAAAGTCCCCTGGCAAAAATCTCACTGAAAAGGACCTGTTCCAGGGGAATGTTTTGCCTTTTACAAAACCACACGTTTGGATAGATAACCATTCATTTGAAAAGGCTTTGGCCAGCTCAACAAATGACCCAGGAAACAAATGGATCTGTTTTGAGATGCTGTCTGGCAGAATCTGACCTGACTTATCTGCATACTCATTTAAACCATTACCCCAAGGGGTGTATGTGAAGGAACATTATATTCCAGTGATGCTACTGCAATGCTCGGAATAAACACTGGGTGTTCAGAGTTAGAGCTAAAGCTTATTGAAGTTAATGAACAAGAGTGTCAAGGAGTTTTGCAGCATTTGGATCAGACCTTCAATKTGCTGAATGGCTGTTCAGGGTGTCCCTACCACTGCTACTGGTAACACATCTCCCAGGCAGATGCTTCCACATGCAGGATGGCATATTTGACCCGCACCAAGCTACATYTGGTGAGGACAGAGCAGAAGGACAGCAGAGCCTGAACAATCTTCATCACACCCTCGGTGGGCTTCGATTTGGGCACSTGTGTATATGCTTGTATCTTGCCGGGCTTTGTTTATGTTTCAGGGAATCAAAAACAATGACAGATTTATTGTCCCTCCTGGAAGTCTTGGACGCTGGGTCTGTCATTAGGATGCACCTAGATGCAACCTCTGAAATCTCCAGCACAGGCAAAACTCATCCTTTCCTGTCGCAGATAGGGAGGACATTCCTTCAGGCCTGATCTWGGCTTTTAGAAAAGCAATGCAGACCAGTGAGGCAAGGAGGTAAAACTGTGCCCAGTCGGGCAGCATCACCCAAAATGCCACAGCAGCAATGATGCAGAAAGTGTGATAAAAATTTATACCAACACATTGATGGACATGGGGGAATCTTTCTTTACTGAAATCAATGATTTACACACACCATGGCTGGAAGCAAGGCCTGCTGGAAGCAACAAAAGGACACCTATAGCTGTGGGATCCTTCACACTCCAGCCTGAGCCCCCTAAGCACTCCATCTCTCTGGATTTGGGCTCATTTCAGACTTAGGGGAGACCGTTCCACTCAGTAGATTGAGTGGAAGATCTCTTCTCTTGCTGGGAAGTGTGAGATTCTTTTGATGTCACTCAGCATCCCCCTGCAAACGCTTTATTGAAGATTATTTCTTTCATTCCTTCCTCTCGCCCCCCCCAACTTTCAACTCTGTCTGTCTTTAAATGCCACTGTCATTTCCATCCGTTGACAGAGCTCTTTAACTGCTGTGCCGAATGGCATTCGCTAAAACCAACTAATAGAGGAAAATGAGGTTAACCTTTAAGAAAGGTGAAAACGAGCTGGGTGCTATGCCAGCAGTAAAGATCAGTTCATAAACAGGCCTCTTGCTGCAGAGGCGTTTGCTGCAGGCCTCAGCATTCCCAGTAGCTTYATCTGCTGGGGGGTTTCAGAGGTGAATTTTGGGAGGCAGAAGGAATAGGACCCTGTGGCAGCARAGTGACTCCAGGCACAGAGTTGTTGCAGGACTGGTGGGCTCCTGTGGACGAGGTCTGTCTGAGGACTGGGGCTTAACGAGTTTTGGTTGGCCCTTGTCTGATAGGTCTGCAGAAACAAGCTCATGGCTCTGATGGCTGCTGTTTGAACTCACAGCAAATCTGCACTGGCAGTAGCAGACTCGTACAATACGTTGCTTGTGAATACATACCCATACGCTTACTCACGCTTACAGGAGCAGAGCCGTTTTCTACCATTTCCTCACTAAGATGCAGGGAGACAGGAGTGATTTGGGCCAAATCCTGTTTTGTCTGTCTCCCTATCCAGTTCCTTCTTTTCAGTGGTATTTTGAAATCCCTCATAGCTCAGTACTATGCCACCTATACTACCTATCATCTCTGCTTCAGCAAAGGTGGGATTGCTGGGCAGTCTGGTGTCTCTATAAGCACCTTCTTGCTCTTCTCTTTCTRTAGGGAGGTGTCCACAGAAAAGGAGTGTGTTTGTCTTTTCAGTTTCCTTTGAGTTTAAGTAATAGTCTCCTCCTTTGTCCAGCAGCTGGACAAAATCATGGCTTTCAACTGTAATCCAGTCCTATGTGCAACATTCCCATGCTTGTGCCCTGAGACTCCCTATCATGCAACTCAAGGGAGAGAGTGGAGAGAGCAGAGGACCAGACAGTATGTGCTTGCATACACTAATTGCAAGGAGAGGAGTTTCTCTTAGACTGAAAAGAAAACGAACAATAAGTGGGTCTTAGAGGAGGGTGGTCAATACCTCACGGATTTGGGTGTCCGAGGAAGGAGATGCACCAGAACACCACAATGAGAATAAAGAAAATGTCTGAGAATTACTTTTCTGATGTCAGAGCTAACTTCATCTAATTTTAGTTAGACCAGAGAACTGGAAGTATGCATCTACTACCACCAACTATATTAATGACAACTGGCAATACAGAAGTAAATCATATGAAGTTGGGACACTGGTCAGCTTTCTCCATTCAGTTGATACAAAATGCATCTCTATTTGTACAAGAAAGGATTGAGGTATGTGGCCTGTCTTCCCCCCTGCACAGTACTGACCATAATATTGTCTTCCTCTTGCTACGGCAAATTATCCACGCTAAAAGTACTTGAAACAGGCAACTGTACTCGTGGACCAAACAGTTAGTCGTTCTAAACCTACACAGCTTCTTGAAACAAGATTTTTAGCAACTGCAAAACATCAATATATCCATGTATCATGCAATAAATTACTCCTCTCAGCAACACAGCCATGACCAGATCAGCAAATATAAAAGGCAGTTATCCCACTTCTGTCTGAGATTACCACCCGAAGAAATTAAATCCCTCATCCAGGGAAAAATATGAGTCTCAAAAATGCCATTTTCCTGCTACTGGAACTTCACAGTCCATATGGGAAAACATATCTCTCAGCAGGGATCCCTCAGATCTCATCACCACTAGTAATGCTTTTTCGGTGTTGTGGAGAGAGAAAGGCTGCACAAGCCAGATTTGAAGCTGACTCCAGTCCCTATTGCTGCAATAGTTCTGTAACTGTGCTAAGGGGAGACATCTTCTCCCTTCATCAGCAGCCAGGGCTCAGAGACGCAGAGASTGAGAGAGAGCGAAGGTGCTGTTTTATAGCAACCCTTTTCTGAGCTTGAGAGCTCACTGTGCTATTATTTTCTCCTTTTTCCATCATTTCAGGCCATTTTGTGTTTCATGTTTGGCCCTCGGCAGGCTGAGAGACGTGCTGACAAGTTGTAACTTCCACTCGGCTCTGCGAGGGCTTTGTTCTCTGTGTGCACRGCACAGACTTGCTCCCCCTTTCGAAATGTGACAGCGAGCGATAACAYTGACACAGAGAGCCAGTGCGTGGTCTCGGCACGCTCCCCATGCTAAAGACCCTCTCCAGCGATCTGCCGCATCAGTCAGGAAGCAAAGATGAGCATCAYGCAGATAAAACCTAGTTGCAATGTCCCCCTGTTCTTCCCAAAACTCCCTTCACCCCAAGCTAGCCATAGACCCATAGCACTTACGGCCGAAAAGGACTTTTCATGATCCAATCTTTTCTCCTATACTCTGGAGACTCCCACAGAGCTGTCCTCAAGGAGCCTTCTGTCTCTTCAYGCAAAGGTTGGACCACCATGCCTAAGCTCTTCTGCCTCTGCCCTGTAGGAATTCCAGTACTTTATATTTTTGATAAAATGTATGTCCCAGAGAGGCATAAAGTCTTACTAAGAAGACATCAGGCAGAGCAACCATCAGCATTAYAGTCACTCTGTTTTAAAGCGTATCTTCTTGTGACAAGAGACTGTCTCTAACTTCTGACTTGAATGTGTTTGGCATCCAACTCGAATTAGAAAAGTTTTAGAGAAAAAATCAGACTTTCTCCAATAGATTAAAGTGCTCTTTAATGCGTCAGCTTTTCTGTCACTAAAGGTAATTCCGTAAAGACCGAAGTCACTTGGACTTCTCTGACGCAAGGATGGACAGAAAAAAAGAAAGTTTAAGAAAACTTAAGCTTGTTATTTTGAGGCATCTGTTTCATTTATATAAACATTTTCCAAATCTTTTACAATTTTTTAAAGGTGGATGTTAGACTGGAATCAGTTTGTCAGCCTAGTTCCTGCCGATACTGCCCACTAAAAMATCGTCCTTGTCCTCCAGTTTTTTTGTTTATACAGCAAGAGGTCTCATTAGGTAGTTTTGCCCACCACCATGCTGGGAGCTAACGTTGACTCCCTCAGCCATGCCAACCACTTTTCTACGTYGTTGTCTAGGTACTTTTCTAGGTCATTGTCTTATGAAATATAAGCYCTTGTATACTTACGAAGTATAACCTCTCATTCTGTAGGCCTAGTTATTTTGTCCATGAGTCAACTTAGATTTGGTCTGCAGAAACACATAATGCTTCATGCAGCCAAAGCTGGTTCAGAGCGACCTAAGTGACACAGATGACTCTGTATCAGAGTCCTGTCCTTACTATTTTTCATTTTGTGTTATCTGCAGATTTTATCAGCCAGGATATTTAATTCCACATCATTCATGACAATACTGACTAGCATCAGAGCTCGTACTGATCCGTGCAGAACCCTGCTACAAATATCCTKACTCTGTCATGCTTCCACTTTGACAACCACATTTTGAGATTTGTCCATTACCCACTACTTAATCCATTTAATAAGGCCCTCTTGAATGCTGTACTCAGCAGGAACTACAAGAAAGTTCCAATTCTAGAGATCCAACCTTTGCAGCTTGTGATAGTTTCTATTGATAAAGAAAAGTCAATCACACAGTTTTGCCAAGGGGAAGACAGGATCTCAAAGAAACATAGCCCCTCTCTCCCCTTCCCTTGCTTCTGGATTTGTTCCCCCTCAGARGCTGAACAGCAGACCTTCACCTCTGTTGCAATAAGTTTGCTAACACTGATATTAAAGCGATATTGTATTTTACTAAATATGGGCAATGTTCTCCAGACATTGCCAGAAAAGCTGGGCATAGTCCTTAGCTGTGTATATTCCTCTCTCTGGGCAGTTACTGCTTACTGCCGGATCGCTGGCTCACTGACAGGTTGTGTCTGCTATGCATGTGTTGGTATTACCTATGCAAATGTGGTGTTTTAACTACCACAAGAAGGACCTGATTCTCCTTTATTATGCCCAGACCCTTGCTATTACTACATCTCTTGGACCCTGGAATGAAAYAGCATCTACAAGATTGCCCCACAAAGAGTGCGAGAACTGGAGAGACCAGCAGCTGAAGGAAAAACAAAATCACATTTCTGGAGAATAATTAATGCAAGGGGAAACATACAACATTTTTTTTTCCTTTCCTCACCTCAGTATCTTTTACCTGGGGCAGAAGAGATTGTATTCAACGTACTCAGAGACTTCCCTACACAGTGAAGCAATATAAGGCAATAGAATTCTCAGTATTTGGTTTCCCTGAACATTTCTCTGGGCTAGAAACAAAGCCCAAGTCCCAGGTGGGATGACATTTATTTAGCATACGTAATGTTAACTAATACAAAATCAGGGAACATGCACTGAACTCTACCTTGACTGTCTCACTATTTAACTATTGGCTTGCTCTGGTTCATTTTTAATCTGTGCTAGCCATCTTTTCCCCATACAGACCCCCATACCCTAGACCGCATGGGTTCAAGCCAAGGTACTCCTTGGCCTCAGAGCCAGGTACTGGCCCTATCTTTCTTTCATTTAGCACTGTGCACCTTGTTAGACTGGACGCTGTGACCCAGAGAGAAGAGGTTTGAAGGATTTGGTTAAGTCTTTCCTGATTTTGAATAAAACCACTTTCCATTCTCAGGTTTGCCCATCAATAATGCCCTCAGGAGAAAGGTACAACCTTTTGTCCTAGCAATCTAGGTAATGGCCTTAAGTTCAAGAGAAAGGCTTTATCCCTAGTCCTGCTTTTAAATGGGAGAGTAGTTCTGGGAGAATGTCTCTGTTTTCTTTGCTCCATCTGCAAACCAAGGGGAATGATTTTGGTCTAGGCTGTTTTGAGATCTAGTGCTGAAAGAACATGCTATCACAGCAATAATACAATAGTAATAGTCTAACATATTCATATATATATATTATATATTATATATATAATATATATTATATTTTATATATATATATATTCATATTCATATTCATCCAAATATTGTCCAAGTAATAGTAGGTAGTGCTGCTAGCCCCAAYTCAGGTTTGAGGAAACTGAGGCACAGTGAGGTTAAAGGGAAACATAGCCTGGAATAGTCTGAAACAGCCTGGAGAGAGCAAAAGCGAATTGTGACTTACTGCTTTGCAGTTCAAGCCAGCAGAAAACATTGCCATTTCTTTTGGGTCTATATCTCTCTTCCGAGCTTTCAGAGCACTAGTCCCCAGTCCTGACTCCAGAGAGCTTTGCAGAGACTGGATAAATTATATTAAAGCACATGATTTGGAGTTCAGTTCACTTAGAGGATGCGGGTGTATGCCTATGTGTTTGCATATGGATGCATGCAGAATGTGGGCGTGATTCCCTAAATACAAGGCGAAGTGCTTATCACAAAGAATAGACCTTAAAAGTTTATGAGCTGTAAGTGAGAAATCAAAACTGGGAAGAAAAAAAATGAGGCAAAAAGGCAACCTTCCCACCACSAACAGCAACTCAAATTAAACAGCAATTGTGCATATAAGAAAAAGACAGCTTTGGAAATATAGGGATAAATGACATTTGTTGTGAAACACCTTTACCACTTCTTTCCCTAAGTGATCAGAAAATGAGTTGGACTCCAGGGGAACTTTAGGTTGGATTAAGGCAGCTGAAACATTTTCAGGTCAAGCTGCTCTTGGCAGTAGCTTGATTTCCCCTATTAAATGCCACTGGAAAACAGTGCCTCTGCCACCGCTCTCTAATCCCAGTGACCCCATAGCAGGTTGAGGAAGAACTGGGCACATTCCCCCACACACGCAGTCCTTTCACTCTTTCTCATCCGCCAAACACTGCTACCAAAATGCCTCCTCATCTCTACATGCACACACCATCCTCTGCATTAAGCAGGTCTCTCYATCCCCTTGGAACCTGGCACAGCTTCCCAAGGAGCATTCTTAGGGGAGGTTTGGGAAAGAGGAAAAATCYATAAGCCCCAGGAGAGCACATGTGATGCAGAACCTGCAAGGGCTCTCCATGGCATTGGTTCACTTTACAGAGGAGTCAGGCAGGCAGTGCTAGCAACATCTGGGGATATGAGGTGGTTGACAGCTGTAAATCAGTGTTAAAGAAACCCAGATGAAAGCTGCATCACCAAGAGTGTGGATGCCCAGCTTGGGCAGTGAGAAACCAGCTCAAATATTTTAAATGCCAGAGACAGAGATARAGAGAGAGAACAAAAGAGAAATTTCTTCCTTGTCTTTGGCACAGYTCAGACTCCACTGCCATGTCTCCATCTCCATATCCCAGTGAGACCTCACAAAACTCTGCATGGTGCCAGATCCAGTCAGGTACCAAGCGCTGCCATGGAGGTACTGAACAGCTGGTGGGATGGGAACTGCTGCTGATTTACTTCCTTACTGTTGCCTAGGTAAGCAGCRAGGTGGGGAAGGGGGGATGATTGAAAGGAGTGGGGAGAGAAGAAGAAAGGGGGAAGAAAAGATAATAAGAAAGCCCCCACTGCCCTCTGCCATTGTGCTGCTCACTAGAAGGCTCCCTACAGAATTACGCTGTCGTCTTGCAGGAAAGCATGTAATAACTGAAAATACAGTGTCAAAAGGAATTTTTCAGGCTTTGACAGCTCATAAATTACAGTTCGTTGACTTCTTCCTGGGTCTAGATTTAAATTAATAGGCAGGCAGATATATATTTCTTTTGCTCCTTTCGCCTGAGCCGTAGCAGTTGTGGAAGTGACGCAGTTTCTCACATCTCCACCCCCCCCCCTTCCTCCCTTAGAAGCAATCTTGCCCTGATGCAGATCAGCTCAACTCGCTCTCAAACCCCATGAGGCAGCAAGTGGTCCTCCTGAYACTGCTCTCCTCAACACATGTACTCTAATCCCCAGTTGGGAAAACAAAGGCAAGAAAATTCACTATTTCCTACTGCAAATGTTATCTTTACAAAATCAGGCCCTTTCAGATGAGGCATTTGGCAGAAAATAGAGATAAGTAAAGGTCAGAGGTGCTCAGGTGAGTTGGTGATGGCTTCTGTATTGAAGGTGAAAGCAAGTGAAAAGAATAGGCTTGTCTTTTAAATAAATCAAAATGTGGTGACATGAACACTGATGAGCAAATGTGCATTGACCTTTTAATGAAATCGTAGGTGCTCATGTGCTTGATAGTGAGAATAAGGTGCCTGTGTGGATGAACAGATGGATGGATAGATAGATAGACAGTTGCATGTAACAACAAATACACTACATAGAAGATCAAAGCTTCAGAATATAGTTATATTCTTACAGAGGTTTCATTATGCCTGTCTGAAATCCCTTTCAGACACTTACATTTGGATGCAATGTTACCCTGCASCCTAAGTCTGCTCAGCTCAGCTAAACAGCTACCAGCATTTTTCCCTGGAAGAAATCTGGGAAGATGGAAGTTTGTACACATCTTGCAATGTTTTGGTTAACAGGAATGACCAGCACTACTCTGTCTGTGAAGGTCTACAGTTTGTTGGTGGTGCATCGAAACACCAAGATAGCTAGGGTGCTGGAGAAGACCTGCCTTCCTTTCGCATGGTGAGATACTGATGAGTTTGGGGCAGGAAACCTGGGGTCTGTCCATGCTGTTGCTCTGCAGTTGCGAGGAGCTCAGCCTGCATCAGAGTAATGACTGTGAAATTCCTAGGAGGCTATGGATCTGCAACATGTAGGTAGTAAAATGTGTCAAGTGCTTTTGAGTTCCATGGTTTGAAAAGGTCTCATGTAAACAGGTGCTATTAATAGTTATTAATGGTTCCTGCTACAATTTGTAGTCTTAGCTGCCTAAGAAACTTGGCTGAATATTGGGCTGTGTGCTCCTCAGCTCCTTTGAAAGAGCAGTCCGGATGCATTTGTGTTTGAGGGGGCTGCAGTGACTCAGAAAGCTGGGAGCTGAACATTTTCCTYGTTTGCCATAGTAACACAGTGAATGGGAGCAAAAAGCACAGAACCAGAAGGAACATGGCTCCTGGCTGCCTTTATAGAGGTGTGTGAAGGGACTAGTGTGATAATCACACATTTGAGCTATGTGAAAGATCTTTGCGCTCTAACTACAGGATGCATTAGTGTTGGTGATGAAGGGCCTTCACATTGCTCAGAGAAAGCAACTCCTTGTGAAGTGCTGCAGGCTGTGGATTTAGTCACCTCTCAGATCAGTGGACCCTGTCAGATGCCTTAGCTGTGGGGCTGGGTGAGCTGTCTTGGGGAGCGAGGGGATCTGGGAGTCTTACTCGAGCTGAACACGGGAATGGCAGGTCAACAGTCCCAGGTGTTTGCCCTGCAGGGAGGCCTCATGTGCAGTGACACAGTGATGTTTCTCAYTGACTGACTCCACAACAGAATGGTCAACCGCTGTGTCATAAGCATGATTTGACAAGATTTTTGGGTGCTCCCTGTGTGGGCTCCAGTGCAATGACTGCAACTATGCAGCAGGAACAGAAACTCAATTTCAGTTCATCCAGGGGGRAAATAACCTATTTAGTGCTTAAGGTTTCACATCCTACCGCTATCTAAGCCCTCAGTTTGATGGTATAAAATGATGGGCAGTTTGGATATGCTGATGCCTTGAATGGGGAAATTGGGGAGATTTCCTAGATCAGTAGAGAATCTTGGCAAGTATGCAGCTTCCCAGCATCCAGCTCCCATTGACCTCAGTGGGGTCAGGAGTTTCCCCCTTGGTTTGTGGGAGGGTCATTACAGAGGCTACTTGGAGCCCTGCAAGATGATTATTCCTTTCTGTCACCAATGGAGCTAAGGAAAGCTTTYCAGAAAGGTAAGTTGGAGAAGAAAAGAGTGGTACCTTCACAGGACTGCCCTCTAGAAACCATTTAGTTGGTCTCAGATAGAAGCCAATTAGCTAGGGTAGCTAAGACCTACCAATTCTCTGTGAATACTACCCTTGGAGCATAAGCAGGGTGATGCCATGTGCAGTAAGTCAAAAACCATCAGTGTGCTGTGCAGAAAGATGAATTCTTGTTCAGAAAAGGGCTAATAATCATTGATTTGTGGGTGAAGTGGTATCAGCTTTACCTAAGGGGTGAAACCCTCTTTCTCGTGGCTCCCTCCATGAGGGGCAGTATCCACACGGCTGCATGTTCCAGTGATTTTATCAGGGGCTGTTAGAAACCTGCATATTCTAATATGGGACTCTGTTGGCTTGGGGTGTGGAGTATGGGACTCATGGTGCCTAAGTCTATTAGATGTGACCCATTTCATGAAAAATTATTCTCAGGAAGATTCTTCTATACAATGCTTTATTCAAAGGAGAACTGAATAACTAACCAATGGTGACGTTATCTTTTTTTTTTTTTTTTTTTTTTTTTTTTGAGAGAGAGAGAGAGAGGAGAGGGTCATTTGCATTTTAGACGACTGGAACAATTGATCACTATCAAACCTCAGCCTTTCTCGCAGGCTAGCATGTACCTGTATCAGCATATTTTCAATTGGATTTACTAGAAGAAAGGGTGTAAATGAGTTCCACATAAATATATGCATTCTTCACCAGAGTTTTACTAATCTGCTGAAGGCCTTTTGCATGGCTTTTAGACCACCACTGATCTGCAGACCTCAGTAGTGGAAAACTGCTCTCAGCTAATAGATACTGCCATCAGAACAACTGCACTGATATCCAGCCTGTATCTTTTCTATCTTAATTTCAGCTCACAACTACTATTTCCCATCAGCCCTTGCTTCTGGCCCTTCACCGGGACTATCTAATCTGTTATGCCCCTACAGCCCTCCATGCCTTACTCCAATGAATACTTACTGCAATCCCTGCTTTATGATTTGCAAAACAGCATTTTGCAGAGGACGCAAAGGCAAAAGTGACAGAGAAATAAGGCAACCTTTCAATCCATTTATCAAAGTCCTTGAAGTTCCCATTTCAAGGAAACAATCAGAAACAGAGAGTAGAAAAATTGAATATGAAATCCAGGGCATTTTAAATAAATGCAAAGGTTAAAAACAAAGTCAGCTCCCCATGATGGTAATAAGAGAAAATCAGTCCTGAGACCTGTTGATCCTGAATTGATCTTGTTTATTASGAAGAACCATTTAAATGAGCTGATACAAGAAAAATACCAAAATATAATGTTTATTCATTTCCTGTTTCTGTTTTCTTAATTGAATGTTTTGCTTTGCAGAGTACAAAAAAATGGTTCTGATACTGTGCTAGCCAAATGAGACCCATTTAATCACACTCCATGGGTCAGAGTCTACATTAGGCCATGCACTGTTGAGCTGCACCTGTATTCCCCTGGCAAATGCATCATTAGCTGGCAAAGCTCATCCTGACATTGCCGAAGACTGAGCAGCACATCTGAACCACCCTACCCTTGCTTTGGAAATGGAAATATTTAATGGAACAATGAGGCAGGAACCTGACAACTGGACTTGGGAACTAAGACTCACTGCTACTAATTTACTGCTGCCCATTAGACTGTCTCCTGGCTAAGGAGAAGTCGTTTTCATGATGCTTGTCTGGCATAATTATTTCAGGCATAGAAACATTTAAATAATGAAGCTTGGAAAGTGTGATTTCTGAGCTGAGATCTCATCTATTTAGGTGTTTACAAYACGTGTCATGATGATCCCAGCTTCAAGCTCAATGAACCAATGAGACCTTTAAGGGGATTTATTCTCCCTTGTCTGTGAAATCTGTGAGATTTCCCTCACTTTCATTTGGAAAGTTTGGTACTCTCTCTTCTCAGAAACATGACAGTGGACAAGCAGGACCACGGGTCCCATCTTCTATTTATGAGATGCTACAGCTCTGTGCTGAAACTAGGCATCAACAGAGCAAGCCCACACTTCTGGAGAGGGAGCTAGTTAGATGATAGGCAGACAAAGGGCAAATAAAATTATTCCCTCCATGGGGGATTTGCAAAGGAGTCTATGGGGAAYGTGGACCTGTTTCAAGATGAACTCTCAGGCTCTGCTGAAAATCACCAATATTATTTATTATTGTTTGCATTTAATATTGATCACAGACTCAGAGACAAATGCCACCTATTTTTAGCTGGTACTGATGGTGATCTTCAGGAGAGCCACAGCCACTTAGAAACACAAGTTTCTCTTGCCTTTCATTTAGATACACTGCTCCTAATTTCTCACTGGTTTCTTTGGTGACTTCCAGCACTAGCATCTTTGCCCACCTTGCTGGAAATGTTTGAAGTTGTGATGACTGGGCTCAGTTCCTTACAGACAAGTATGCATAATGACAACCAGAGTTTCACAGCGGACAGTGTTGGCTTAAGATGGCCTCAGTCAAGCAGCTGAAGACTGCAAGAGTAAAAGAGCCTGAACTCCTTTTTACCTTTTGKGTTCAGCTCCTCTGGGTCAGGACCACAGGAGACTATGGGGTAGATTACATTGCCTTTCTGTGTCTACGCAGAGGACTGGTATGCCCAGGGCACTCAGTCTGACATCTCTCACCATCTTGAAATGTACTAATTGGGTTTTTTTTGTGTGTATGTGTGTGTGTGTGTTTTTATTTATTTAAAAGTCCTCTAGGACATTGAACCTGCATTATGATCAGAGGCTGATGAGTTAAGGATATGGGGAATTAGGCTCAGCTGGGCATCTCTGCCAAGGGCTACAATAGCTTATTATAGCCTGTACAGTATTTCCAGCAAAATGCTTTGAAATCATAGAGCACCTTCTGTGTGAGGGATAGGGAATTCTTTACCATCAAGGAAACAATGTGGAAAAGAAAGCAGGAAGCTTTTAACCCCTGTCAGTCATCTGTCTGCTTCTCAAACCAAGGCCCAGAAAATCTCCCCCTCTAGCTGATGGGATGCCTTTGCCATGACATAGCCCTGACAGCTCCTCACTATCCCAGCACTGAACCTCTCGAATGTATGTGTGTGTGTGTGTGTGCGCACACACACGCATGTGTGTGCATTTAAGTCCAGGCAGTTCAAGCAAAATCTGGTACCACATACTCAGCATCCCCTTGATAACCAAATGAAAAAAAGCAACAAAAATCCYCAACTTGTATTAAGGTCCTACCGACCCCTATTTCCCCACTCTAAGTTGCAGAACAAGTTATTTGCCTTGGCATGCAATGCAAAGGAGTTTTCTCTGCTAGAACCAGTTCCTCAAGAACTTTCTGAGACYTAGGAGGAGACAAAATTTCTACTGCACAAGATGAAAGCCAATAACTAATTCAGAAAAACTGGCAAGGAACTGGTTTTGGTGTTAGRCTATCTTAAAACTGCTGTCTGCTTCTTCTAGAGCACCTGGTACTTCTGAAAAGCCTGAGTCAAAGAGCCAAAACAGGCTACAATATTCAATTCCGATCTTCTTTATCCAATATGGCTTTAACTATTTTGCAYAACGTGACCATCTTTATTTCTCCACTGAGTTGTCTCTGCAACCTAAATAAGCACACATGATCTGGAAATGTATCTGGTTTTGAGTCCTAGCCTGGCAAAGGACAAAGCAGCAGTAATGTGCATGCTAGGGAAACTTAAAGCCACAAACTGCACATCATCTGGCATCAGATACAAAGAAACACAGGATTTAGTAAGATGTGATTAAAGTAGGAAAAGTAGGAAGAAAGAAAGCAATAAAGAGAGAGAATGAATATGAGGAGGGAAAGCTTGCAGCGTTCAGTCCTGCATTTCTCTTTTGGTACAGTGACAAGATGTATGAAGATGCCTATGYCTGATAATACGGACAAACAGGGCCAGGTCAGAGAATAACTGGTGCTTTAATCTCTTTGCTGGTCTGCTGGCCCATTTATTCAGGGTCAGGCTCTGTGCAGACTGAGAGCAAGTCCGAGGAAAGGGCWGGAACTTCTGGGTCTCCCTGTATTTAGTATTCTGTTGGCTGTGCTGAGTAGGTGGTGTCTTCTAGCAAACTAGAAAACCTCTGTTCTTTTAAGAAAGGGAAGAATAGACAGGGTATTTGAAGCGTACTGATTTTCTGTGTTTTTTCCTGAATTGCATACTCAATGCTACTGACTCCAGGGGTCCTTGGAGAATAGAAGTCAGCAGAGAAGTCAGGCCTTTTGAGTGGGCCTGGAAGAGCACAGAGGCAACAACTCTGCCCCAGGATACAAACACATATTTTTATAACCCCACAGCCAGGTTGAGAAAGGCTCAGGTATTGTGAGTGGGATGATGCTCTTGTATTTGGTGAACACTGTGCTGAATACAACAGAAACCTGTGATGCAGGTTTGTTGGCAAGGTTTGACTTAAAGCAAGGTAGGTCATATAAGAAATAAGGAAACCTCAATTTTGGCACTGAATCTAATGCTACAGGATCCCAAGTTTATTTCAGAGGCTTGCGGTAGAGCCAAAGCAAGGCTCTTCTGTAGGTTCAGAATAWATTCAGGCGAGTTGTTCATGGGACTTTTGTACCTTATTGCCTCATCACGTGCACACACACGTACACAGACTCTTGCTGTCTTGTAAACGCACTGGAAGGGATTACGTGTGCCACAGCAYCCTGGTTTCTGTGGAGCAGATCTGGCACGTTGTGCCGGATGAAGGCGATTTCCCCCCTAGACCTTGCTGGGTCAGAACCAATTAGCATAGCCCTTCCCACCTCCCCTGGGGGCAGGATAGGGTGTAATGTAGCCAAGGACTGATCTTGCCACGCAGTATCATTGGGGGTGACACAGCTGAGCCCCTGATGAGATGTTTGCTGACATGTGTCAGGAAGGATCATGGCATGCTTCCCTACATGCCCAGGTAGRTTGTGGGTATGCCAAGGGAGGCAGGGGGCTCGTAACATTTTGTAATATGGCATTTAAGACAAAAAGGAGTGAGCTGAGGCAGAACAAGAGAAATTAATGTATAATGACAACTGCCTTAAGGAGCATCAGATGTCCAGGGAAAATCAAAAGAATTCTTTCCCCAATTCTCCAAAGTAAATTTATCTCTCTCTCTCTCTCTCTATATATATATACACATACATCTGTGTCTGTGTGTGCATATAACAACAGATTGCCTGCTGGTGCTCAGTGATAAAGGTCCACTGAAGTCAGGGAGGTACATGAAGACACTTAAATATACATTACCAATTTGTTTCCTGCATGTGTGGATTGAACACAATGACTACAAGTCACCCACGTATATGGGTGTGTGAGGGTATAAATACTTTTATCACTTTATCATAGGTTGAATATAGAATTTTTTTCAAAGGTAATTAGAAGGAATGTTAGTTGGGGCAAAGATCAGGAAGAAAGTTTGTGCATATGGATGTGGCAACTACCTGAAGATGTATCTATAAACAGCAAGAGATGGAAGAATTGAATGATGCAACTCACAGAGCTTTAACTGCATGAAAGAGAGGGAAATTAAGGAATAGAAACTTCCACTGAATGGCTTCTTGCCAGTGAATAACTCAGACTGGAGAATTGTCTTATAAAAAAGGGGGTGGAAATACTACAATTTSAGAACTTTAGACACAATACAGCTAAAATGCACAATTATGGAATAGCTGAAATAGGCAGGGATAAGAACTGATAAATGCATACAGGTTTCATATGATCAAGCCCTGCTGTTCTTTGAAGTTGATTTACAAATATTGTGATGCTTGCAGACTATTCAGTATTGGCTTGCAGGAACTATTGTTTGGATGTAAAAAGTGCAGCATCCTCAGCCTATCTACCTATTTCAAATAGCTCAGTGTTCAACCTCTTAATGAAATCAGAGTTCTGGAATGGGATTTAGATTGCAAGTTAAAACATCTACATTTAGGTATCCTCAGATAAAATGGCTGTTTAGATTGCCATAATCAGTAGAGACCTAGCTGTACAGTCTGGGGACCCCAATGAGCTATTCAGCTTACCCTATAGTGGACACCTATATCTGATCATCTGCATCACTCTCTAGGCCCTACAGGCTGCACTGTCAAAATCTCCATTGACTGTAACGGGATTGGAGATTCCTAAAGGCAGGTGGAAATCTGGAACTGTGCTATAGCTCAAAGAAGCCGTCTTCTATTTCAATGTAATGCTGGTTCTCCTGCAAAGGCAAGGAGAATCATTAAAGTCTACACAGCAGAATCCAATCTCATAATACCACGCTGGACATCTAAATCTGTGCCTGTCATGTTCCTCTCCCCTCACAGTCAAGAGAGGTACTGGGGCCTCCAAAGGCTGATTCATACTATCAATGCTGCTATCTAAGAAAGGTCAGGTAAACTGTGATCTGCACAAGTGCCTGTCTCTCTAAATTACGTATAAAGTAAGTTTAAAAACTACTTTATATTTAATGGTTAATGTTCAGGTGGCTAAATTTAGGAGAGATGAATCCCACCCATAGCACATAAATTAAATACACACATAATCTTTGAGCCCTAAGTATGCCTACTGGTGTGTTCTTGCTGGTAGTCATACAGATATAATATATCATGGTTTATCTGACTCATCACAAACAACCAACACAGCAGGAACAGCCAATATCAAATAAACACAGAGATTTTGTGTGTGCGTGATAAAAATCTACGGAGGTAAAAAAATGCTCAAAATATGTGTCTTAATAATGATCTAAAATTACTGTTAAATGGACTTATAATCTGTTTGCCCATAGTGCATGAGGAGAAAAACAAATGAAAAGGAATTGGGAAAAAATATTACTTGCAAAGTATTCCACCATTAACATAGCATATAACTGTTACCTGCAAAACAGCTTCCTCAGAGAAAGAGTAAAAGCACTCAAAAATGTTGTGATAGCTGGTAAGACTCTGCAGCTCTTGAGATTTCAGGATGTTTTAGAGAAGTAATATTTTGCACATAGGCAGCAGGTTTCACTTGAAGATCTCAAAGCACTTTGTAAATATATATGCATTAATTAATCTTTGCAACAGCTCTATGAGGTAAGCACTGTAAATATAATTACCTTGATTTTTTCAGATAGTGAACTTGAGACTCAGAGCACTGAAATAAATCCCCCAAGTCCACACTGTGAATCAGCCAAACCACAGGTACTGGGATCCAGCAGCTCCACTGCCACTGCTCTTCACTAACCCAGGTGACAAAAGTCCCATTGCTTACGTTTACAGTATGCTCCATGTGGAGAAAAGAGGTGTTCTGGGGCTTCACACTTTCTTGTTGGTAAAGCATTTCTGACCCTTGGAAGAGGGGACATGATAAATGTACACACTATTATTTATTATTTACATGCTTATTAGCATCTGCATTATTATTACCAGAGGAACATTATCAGGCAATGGAGTTTGTTATCAGGTCAGATCTTATTTCTAGTATCTAATATGGCCAATTCTGATGACTGTTTGCTCCTTAAATGGATGATTTCCTTAACAAGCAGTTCTTAAGAAGGCTCAGAAAGCAATCACGCTTCCTGCACATCTTTCATCTTCATTTAGTGTGACATTCGTGTTGTATTTTGTAAATAATCGGTGGTTGTCTGTACTGGGGAGAAACATAGCTTGATATARTGTCAATCTGAGCTGAAATTGAGAAAGCTGAGCTTGGCAAGAAGGGGAGGGTCTCTCAAGCACCCACATCAGAAATCTTCAGCCCACTCCTACTTTAATAAAAAGTCAACCTGCCAGCATGTAAATGGCAGGGAACAAAAAGGGATGACATATGGCAAACACGAGCTGCACTCAGCGGCAATGCTTGTGTGTGATGGAGGTGCTTGGGCTGTCAGAGCCGAGAGGTTCCTCCAAGAGGACCTCCTGGTGTTCTCTTGCTCTCCTTGGAGTCACAGTGACACTGCATGGGGTGATGCATTTTGAAAACATTACCCTCTCTCACTGCACTAACTAAGCATTTAAAGAGAGACTGYGTGGCTGTTTTCATCTAAACTAAATTCCTTCAGATTATTCTCTTCTGTTCTGCTTTGCTCCATTCTTTGTGAAACTCCTCTCCATGTTATCTAGCTGCCTGTGTTTCTGATAGTCTGTGCTTTATTAGCATGTCCTCATTTTTGTTTTTAGTGAAACATSTAAATTTATTTCTAATAATTTTTCTTTCTGCTGCCCTGGGATTGTCAAAGACATTTTCACCTGTTAGATCCCAGTCGTGTCTGTGTGGAGCCATGGTGCTGGCTTTGGGTGTCTAACTGGGAATCTTGGAAATCCATGCTCTTTCAGAATATTCCCACTATATTCATGTCCAATGGCACTGCACCTCACCCCCTTCCTCAGTACATATCAGCTCAATCTCCATAGGTATATTTTAATATTCTCCTTTCTAATGTGGCAGAGAACGAGAAAAGAAAGCCTATCCCTTTCCCCTCCCCAGCCACCAAAAAGGTAATTGGACCTTGTGAGGGTCCTCACATAGGGGCAATCTGGACTGACATCAAAGGCTGCAACTAACTCCCACTTCCTTACAGCTCAGGGGCAGTTATATGCCTTACTACCCCCAAGGACATTTCTGCAGTTGTCTGTAATGCCCCACGGCACCAGCCCCATGCGGACCCTTGACCCTTTCTCCGAGGAAGTCAGTGGGACAGAATCTGTTTGCCTCCCTCTCCTTCTGGCCATCTGAAGACAAACAGAGGAGACACGGCACTCTGGCTTGAAGGTTAGGATTTGTCCCTCCTTCCTTGCAAATTCTTGGTTGCAGAAAGCAGTTGTGTGGGTGGCAAGCCCTGAGAATAGAGGCCGAGGCTGTGAAAGTCACTCAAAGCCAAATCCCGCCTTGGGCTCTGCACTGTGCAGCCCTCTCGAACATGTGCAGTCCTGGGCTCTCTGTTCTTCCAAAGATGCCACRCTTTCTTTTTTTATTTTAATATAGACTTAGTTTCAAACCCATCTCTCAGCTGTGCCTGCAGGGAGTTCCCAGCTGAAGCCAGTAACAGATGTGTGGGCACATCTGAAAGCAGAACGTGTCCCTRAGCTCCCTCTTGTATACCATCCCGCTGGGGCATGGACTTCGGCTGCCAGGAAGCCACGCAGGCTCCCCGAGGACAGCACATGCCCTTTCTACTCAGTTATCTTTCTGGAAGTATACTTAAGGGAGAAGGGAAGAGGGGAGAGAGAGAGAAAAAGCAAGAGAAGCCTCCAAAGTCAGGTGAGAGATGTCTGCAAGCTCTGTCTGAAGCATAATGTGATTCCTTCCCTGCCATTTCTTCCCTAGGTTTGAAAGATGCCCTGAGGTGGGTTGCTGTATTTGCATAGATTTACTTGTAAAGCGAAAATTCTGCTACTGCGCATATCCTTGTTGATTGCCACATTGTTATGGGCACATGGGGAGTCCATAAAGAAAAGCAAAGAATGAAAAAAATATATAATGTAAAAAAAATTGCAAACAACAAAAGCCACATTGTATTTCCCAGGTAGCCCTGAAATAAGGATGCCTCAGAGAGAAAGCACAGGGGTAAACTTGACACACAAGCACAACTCGTGATGTAGCCACAACCCCAGACTTGCCTCATATTCTAATTACCATCTTTGTTTATGTGTGTATCTGCTTGTGCAGATCCTTCCAACTACTTTAGCATCATTTCATTTTAGTGCAAATAATGATCATCTAAAGCAGCTTGAAAACTGAACAAGGGAAAAGAAACAGAGAAGGAAAAAAAAAAATCCAACCCTCCCAACAAAACATGACAACTATCCACCCCTTCTAAAGAGCAGAGCAATTTCCTCGCTGTGAGCTGGCATGCTGCTAGGGAAGCAGAGGCGCCGCCTGCAATACATACAGCAGACATTGTTTGCTGGATGTTAGAAACCGCTGCTTCTTGATCGTTTGCGTGCAGCAATGATGCCACAGGACCTTTTGCAAACCTCAGCCCTTTGTYTAAAGGCTCTCACTTGTGACTGGAGGTATCTCAGCCCTGGAGAAATCGACAGTTCACCTGTCTGTCACCTAACCTTCCCTTGGTGGTTGCCCCCAGATGCAGGGCTATTGCGGCTGTTTAGGTAACAACTGCTGAAGTCCTACAATTTACAGCTCCCCTACCAAGGTTAAATCAGCCCTGCTCTGGGATCCCACCTTAGGTAGTGACATCCCATAGCCATCACTGCCCTGGGCAGTCTGAGCAGGATCTGGCATTCTTCTTCCTCAAAATGTCATGCTAAAAATCTACCTGCTACCTGTACTGTCCTATTCCAGACCTGGCAGGACACTGAAAACTGAAAAAAAAAAGCAATTTCAATGCGTTATTTTGTGCTTGTACAAGTTGCCAATCTCTAGGTTCACTGATTCACATCTGACATTGTGGGCAAATGGTCCTGCTTAAATGATGAAAAATGCCAGTGATGCAAAACCAGCATCCAAAACATTCCTATGAATTCAAAAACAACAGARCAACTCATAGAAGAAAAATCCACTGAAAGCTACTAATACAAAGAAAGTTCTTCTGGCTCAGGAAATCCCTGAGCTGCCAATTTCAGGAAGCTGGGAGAGTATTCAGGGCAAGTACTGCTCTATGCTCACCTTGGTCTTGGAATTTTCCCTATGTTGCATGATTGATCGCTATAGGAGACAGGATGTGKGTGGGATGGACTTTTTGTTTGGCCCACTTCTGTTGTTTTTATATTCTTATTCTGTATGCCTCTTTTCCCAGGGAGGAGTGAATTGCCACTGTGAGCAAGTTAGTAGCCAGTTTATACAACTGTCATTYCTCACATCTGAGCAGCGATTTGAATATTTTTTTTTTTTGAGTAAAATCTCAGAATCAAAGCTCTTTCAGTTGGAAGTGGAAAATAAATACCTAGTTCTATGTGAACTTTTTGGAATTGCAGGAAAAAATACCTTGTTTTACAACCAGATCTATTTGCAGCATTTATCTGTGAACAAGAAAGGTTATTGAAAATTTGGAAAAGCACATTGTTTAACATTTAGAGGGTCAGAATGCTACTCTGGACTGCTACAAGACTTTTTCAAATATCATTAGACAGACAGACAGGAACTTCTCTGTATGAGTACTGAACCTGACAAAAACTTTAATAAATAGGTTAATGCTACAGATAGTTAACACCTATCCCCCAAACTTTTTTTTTTTTTAAGTTACTTTAAATGCTCTCAGAATATTTACCAATTTCTAGTGTTTGAGATTATTTTTTTCAGACAAAGCACACACTGGATACCAGAATGCTACCAGCAAGAAGGAAATTGCCTGTTCACTCGCCACCCTTCTCCCCCAAAAGTGATCTTGATTTCTTACAAAAAGCTGAAACCCAGCATTTGCACAGAGGAAGGCAGTTTAGCTCAGGAAGCCGAGCTGAAAGATGAATGGGTAGAGCTGAAGGTTGTTGGGCTGATGGTGGATCAGGGTGCTGCACAGATGAAACCTGACTTTTGAAGTCAATAACTTGGTACAGACTTTGCACTGTAGACAATTACTAAGATAAGAAGCAGTTTTACCAATTGTACATCTATATGTCAAGCAGAACAAATGAAATCCTTGACAGTCTCTTATAGGATACCAATTCTATTTAAAGTGCATGGTACAAGTATGAGAGCAGTAATCACAGGTTAAGATAAAACTTGCCATGTTGCTCTCCTCTCCCAGTTAATTTATTCTGTCTTTTTTTTTCTTTTTCATATTACAGAAGTTTCTGTGCATGTACCCTCAAAAATAAACTTGGGCAAGCAGCTGACCTAAGAATGGAGATTAACAGATTGATTCTACCTTTCCTGATGAGCTTTTTTAACTTTAAGGAACAAGATGCAACTGACTGGAAGTCCACAGTATTGCTAATTTGGTATTAACTTTCACTGAGGACATGCTCCCTCGAAAGATGCAGCTATTAGAGGAAAAGGTTAACCATTGCAAAGAGCAGGAAACCTAAACTTAGGCTTACAGCACAGATAAGGTCCGTGGCCTCACTGGATAGAGATAWAAGAGACAGTGGGTTAGCTTCAAAACTCCTGCTTTTTTCTGATTTCAGGTGGAGAGAGCTGGGGAAGAACTAGACTTAGTGTACTAGACTTAGTGTTAGTAAAGCCACTGCAGATTTGGTGTGGGAGAAAGAAAAGGGTTCTAATATCTTCTAACTCCATCCTGTTTGGAAAGTCCGTTTTAACTTTTCTTCTTCCTGTTCTTTACTGGGGAAGGTTATAGTCCAAAATATTCCAATGGGGACACATGACTGCTTTTCACTTGGATGAAGGATAGCTATCATTTAGCTTATTCCAGATGCAAATACTTTTTCTTTGGGTTTCCAGTTTCCTCTCAACAGCCATTGACCCTCATTGCCATGGAAAGCTGAATGAATGGAAGAGGAGACTGTGCTGAAAGGTCCTGACTCCAGATCAGCTACMCTATGTCAGGTGTGGTGACTCAGCTAGACCAGCCTTGCTGCTGTTGTGACACCAAAGCCTCTTGGGTGTCCCTTTCTGATACCCTCCRCAGTAAGTGGTACTAAGGGAGGCTGAGAAGGTAGACCCCGCTGATTGCTGCCATCAGTTGAGGGTTGGAAATAGCGTCCCATGTGCCAAATGTAGGAACCTCACTTTAATGTTTAATTCCATGTTTAATTTTTAAAATTTGATTTGATCATTACCATAAACATTAAACAATATTTCCTGTTTAAATATGAATAGGCTGCATTATTTGATTGAAATGAGTGTTCAGATGGCTAATGCGTTTTATTACAGCCATAGAATTTTACTGTTATTTCCCCTCCAGCTGCTGATGTTCCAGGGAACTTGAAGGGATTCAATTTTCAGCAGGACGGGCTCTATCTGATGACATGGTGTGGTACGCGGTCTTGCCAAGAAGAGTCTTTCCTGGCCTGGGGATACTGCTGCTGGTAGTTTTATAACACTGATGAGTGGCTGTTATGGTTCAATGTCCATACAGGGACCTCTGAAAGGCTCTTCACAGTCTATCTCCCCCCTCTACCTAACRTCTCTCACTTGCTGTTGAAATGCCAGCTCCCATCTTTGGTTATCCTGTGATAACACCCTCTATCACTCACTAATTGAATTTTTTAGACAAGTTTTTTCCCATGCTGACCCTTCATATCTCGTAAGAGTTCCTTAAAAAGAGCTGTAATCCCGTATCASGATGTTCCCTGAAATTCCTCTAAAGCTGCCCCCCTTGCTATGATGCTGACATACAATTTTGACAACATGGAGACAGTGAGTGTGTTGAAATCATTTCTCATCTTACTAATGAAACCTATCTCACTATTTCCTGTACTCTCTTACTTGCTTTTGACCTTTGTTTTTGATCTTTTTTGATTTTTGTTTTCTTTCTTACTACCCTCAACTTGTAGAAAGTCCGGAGCTGGGTRTGCTTTTCACTGGTCTCTGCAGAGATGTTAGCACAGTATGGTCCTTCCACAAGGCTAGCATTTCTCAGCACTATCTGAAATAGGTTGAGGTGGAAAACAAGAATTCCATTAAGCAGAAAATGTCAAGGTTTCACATATTATTTTTGTTCCAGACCATGACCTTTCAGTAATGCTTGGGTTGACATCATCACCCTTCCCCCTAAAATGCCCAGGAGTACAGTGGTTGGATAGCTCAGCAGAGCAGGTGTCACCCATGTCAGCRGAGTATGGCTTACATGTTGGAACACTTACTATTCAAAAAGTCCAACACAGACTTTAGTAACTTGCCCAATAAAAGTTTTATCAAATCAACTATTTTTGTCTCCAAAGTCTGAATTTTGCCTGAAAAAAATTATCTCCCTCAGCACTAATTATCATGTGAATAATAATCATTTAAGCAAGCAGCTTTCTAGTAGAATGTTTCAACATATCCAGATGAAATTTTGCAGAGAGAGGACTGTGGGTAATGGAACTAGAAGTCAGTAACTGCTCTTTCTGATTAACAAAAAGCATTTCCAAGTTCTTTAAGAACAAGATATAGTCCACTTAACCCTTAAGAAGGATTAAAATATGGAAGGGAATTCTTACTGTAACGTTATTCTAAAACGCTATCAAAAGAGATGAAACCAATTCTTGTGCCAGGTAGGCATGTTTCTAAGTATTTTACACTTGAGAAAAAGTCCCAGGTCATTAAATTCATCATTTTCTGAAGCCAAAGGGATTTTTTTCCGTTTATTCTTCATGAACTAGAATCAGATCTTAAGGGAGGCCTTCATCACCTCTAGCTTTAGTCATCTAAGAGCAAGTACCTAATTGAAACTAATTGTCCATACTCTACAAGAAGTGTAGGGTGTACAGGTGTATTTCCATAAAATGATTCATCCCCACCTGTGGAATGAATGAATGAATGGCCCTGTGGAAATATCCCTCTGCTTCTTTATTGACTGTTGAAGCATCTCAGATGACCAGCTTAGAGTAACACTTCACTTTTAGAAGACAGAAACTATAGGAGATGAAATCCATCCTAACTGACTTGCCCAAAAYGCAAGAATGAGACTAGAATGATGCTTGTCTGATTTCCAGACCTGTGTTCTGTCACCTAACCTGTTGTGACTGTGGCACTTTTTCCTGGGATATAAATTTTACTGTCTTACATTTTGCAGCATCTTCTGCTCAGAATCGTCAATATTTTGGATTGCCTTGAGGTCTTATAAAATATGTGTATTTCARTATGTCTATGTTCTAACGCCCAGAAATGGAAACAAGCTTAGTTACAGCAGAGTGAGAACAGAAGTATCAGACAGCTTGGTCAAGATAACTTAAAGAAATCAGAAATGAAAAGACTTCTTTGGTTATCTGGTCCAAAGACAAGGGATATTGCCCTGCTGAAATTTCAATAGTATTTTGCCTATCTTCATCTTAAGCAKTCCACAGAACAAGTTATATCTCCTTTACTTGAGATCCTCTTCCACAACGTAATATGATATACCATGAAAACTTTCTTCCTTGAATCTGTATAAATTCTTTTATGCTTGAATCTTCCCCATACAATAGAGTTTCTGTTGCTTCCTGTGAGAGATTAATCACATAGTCTTCTAAATGGTCTTTTTACAGAATTTTCATACACACACCTCCCATYCAATCTCATGTTTGCTAGCCACGAAAAGCACATATGTCCTTAAGCAACTGCAAGTGCTTATAGTGAAAGGACATACCCTACTAAGCTTCTGAAGATACTATATATTGCTAATAAATAAATAATGATATATCACACAAAGACTGGCTTAAAAAACAAACAAAATAGCAGAGACCCTCTGAAGGTTTAAAGCAAGTATTTATACATGAATCTATCTACTTAAACAATATGTGTTCTATATTACATGGTATTGTTGGTGTTGTTACAGCAGTGAAATGGTTTCCTTACTTTGGGAGGGTGAATAAGAGAAAATCACTGCAAGTGCTCTCCAGCAGTAAGACAGAGTATGTAGCCCATACAACCGTACTGTTGCTGTCTTCTAGACAGATATATACAATATTCACTTACATGATACTCCACATCGACAAAAACAGGCCTTAATTGTATTTGATAATCAAATTTGCTGCTCCACTCAGGTAGTGTGCAGCTGGCAATTCAGAATGAATATAACAGAGAGGTTCATTTTTTTTTTAGCGCTCTCCTTGATTTTCCCCTAAACCCAATGCAAAATGCAGTCAGTTTATATGATCCAGGAGGCATTCCCAGAGCCAGAATGTTTATATTAATAAAATAATGCTTGAAATGGGATTATGTTAATGGAAATCAGTCGCGCTTGCAACTTGAAACTATCTTCTCTTCCATCTTATGAGTAATATTTGAAAAAGAACCGATTTCCCTCTCTCTCTCTCTCTTTCTCCCCCCTCCCCTCTTCGTTCTCCCTGTGTATATTACAAGGATTTTAATAGAAAGACATTCAAATTGTAACACTCAGCAGCCCGTGAGAATCAATTGTGGTCTTTTTTTCAATTGCTGGTTACCATATTATTTCATATAATTGTTGATGTCTGTTGTCTAAATTATCTCCCCCCCAAAACGATCTCTCTCTCTCTCACACCCACACCCACATTGAAAAATAAGAACAACAACAATAATAAAAAAATCTAACAACCCTTCACAATCCAGACACAACCTTGAGGGAAGGAAAACACAAAACCAAAGAGAAAATAAAAAATAAAGAACAGCCTATCTAGCTAATTCATCTGCCCAGTAAGTGCATGTGTGTGTGGTGGATCAGATAGGCTTGATGGCAGGTGATGGGGGTCGGGGCTTTGCACACACTCTGAAAGGGTTTTGATGATTGCAATTACTCGCCCACGCTTTGACATAGCACACAATAAAAGACTACAATTAGACAACTATTATTCCTAACTGCTGATACCAATGATGTCCATACAAATGCAGCTCACTTTGTCATTGCATTATTCATTCTTGAGACGCATTTGTGTATTCGAGTTTGTGAGGGGAGAGGGGTGGCAGTTGCTGTTTGTATTTGCAGCACTGTATAAATTATCTAGATTTATGCACACTGTTTCTGTAAATCTATATTCAAGCACACAGTCATGTACACTGTTCTTCTTCCTGCTTCTGCAGACTCAACACACGGAGGTGCAGCAGGATCCTTGAGATGGCCCCACACAGCGTTCCTGGTCTGCACTCAAGAGCCCAGCAAGGCTGCTGACGTCTGTCAAGCCTGCCAACATCCCTGGGTTTTGGTCAAGTCCAGGATGGGTATGTGGGAAATGTGGATGTGATGTGCTGCCTTTAGCTTGTGTCTTTTCAGAATCTCTAACTCTTTGCACCACATGTCCCTYGTGCTGCTGTGTGCTCAGGCTTCTGGGTATGTCCCTGATATGAAGAGGTTCACTTCAGCTACAGAAGATTTTAAAGCTGACATAGTCATCTCTGCTCAGCAGACACAACCCAATGCTGTTCAAAACCTCTTTAAATTGAGAGTGAGGAAGTTTTCACTGAATGCTGAGCCCACTGGCCATCGTGAGCCTCTGGAGGCTTTGGTGTATAACTAAACGTGGAAAGTTACTCTGGAATCATTAATTTCTAATAACTAATATTAATAATGCTTAATAATAAGAGAAAGTAATAACTAGTAAGAATATCCAAAGTCGATTAATCTAATTTGGACTACAGCAGTCTAACTGAAATAAGAGCACCCAGACAGGGAATTAATTAAGAATAGCTATTACATGTTAAAAGTACACTATACCTTAATCTGAATGAACATCTCTGTGTAGAGAGCTCTTTTGATTTATTTCACCCTGCAGCAAAGGGAATTCTAGTCAAATGTTGCCAAAAGGAGTTAAGTCACTAGTGGGACACAGACTGTGCTCTGTGTGGGAGTAGAGCTGCAGGATATGCTGGAGCCTCRTTTAACCCCTGCTCTTACCTTAGATGTGTGTGTAGCATTTCTCACTATATATCCCAGATCATCACATGGACAATATATTATTAGATTTATACAGCCAAATATAGGYAATGTGAAATCCAGAGGCAAAGGAATTTTGCCACGAATTTACAATCATGTTTTTAATTGATTCACTACTGGATTATCAAGGTGAAAACAATCCCATACCCCTGCCACACACATACCCTTGGCCAGTAAACATTTATTCATGAACAGTTTTGAATTGCATCGAGAATTCCTTCCAAGAAGGTGAGTCACAATGAAATGAAATGCAAGTGTACCCATTAATGATAAAATCAAATCATAAGGCACAAAATAACACAAAACAAGGGTAATAAACCTCTCCAGAGAACTGCATCATTGTTAACGAAGCAAGTAATCAATAGACCATTGTTTGAAAGTGTTGCTTGTTGCATGACTGCTTAGATGGAGACAAGAGTAACTGTAGCAGCCTGAAAAATGATGTGTTCTGAAAGAAGCTGCTGTCTAAGAATTGCCTGGAGAACACAAAGTTTAGGAGATTTGGGAGGCCTCTTGCTRATGCCTCCTCTACAGATTTGCTTTTCTAGACAAGGCAACACCCCACCCTCCCTTGCTCCAAAATTCCAGTCCGTAATTTATCAGCTGAAAATAGTAATGTGAGTACCAAGCGCAAAGAAGACCCCGCAGCCTGGGACCTTGGAGTCCCTCAGATCATCTGCTCATATTGATATCTGTGCGTCTGCTGCTCTTGGTCCTCATCCTGGCTAGCCAAGGCATGTCCAAGGAAAGGACAGAGARGTGGGATGCCATGGGCCATGGCAAGAGATGGAGCAAGGAATTGCAGCAGCTCATGCTCCCAGAGTTGAGGATCCCTGCTGGGGATAGAGTTGAATGGGATGGGGTTTCTCCTGTCGTAAGAAGAGAAGGGAGAAAGAGGAGAGCTGAGGTGAGACATCAGTCTCCTGCAATGCATTTGAAACAGGCTGTGTGAGCATCATCCATCTTTCCCTCCGTTTGTTCATGCATCTCTCCACTTTACTTTCATCAGGCTATTTAACTGGCCGCAAAGGTTTCCTAACATGAAGGCATCTGGCCTGAATCACAGCAGTTACTTCTGATAAGTCTCTGGGGATTTTTCTGGGGGGGGAGCTGAAGTTGTTAGCAGCACATCTGGCCTTCCTAGATTTGGGGTGGTCACCTTAGGCGGCAAGTGACAAGACTTGTCACCACTTGTAAATATGAAGCCAGAAGCAGAGGAGCCACTGCCAGTGCAAGCAGGGGGGGTGGGCACATTCATGCGGTGCCCGCTCTGCCGGTGATGCATTCAGAGTTCAGGGTCCAGGTAGATGTATGTTGCCTCCCGCCATCTCAAACTTCATCTCCCCACAGGGATTTCCAACTCCAGACATCYCTGAGACCTGACACAGTAGTGATAGCCCTGCTGCAGGGCAGGAGTGTGCGTGGCAGAGCAGCAAGGGAATCTGCAGGGACATTTTTGCAGTAGGACGGGATGGAAAAAGGGGACTGGGTGTGCTGGCACAGGCTTGCTTTGGCAAGGCACGTAGCACCCCATGCAGTGGCACACCACACTGCTGGTCCTGCTCCCTTGACTGGGTGTTTTTCATTGACACTTTGCTGCTACAGTGATAGGACTGGAACTCTGTAAAATATCTGTCTATCCTTCTAAAAAGTAATACATTACGTTTTTAGTGCCAATGTTTAACTGCATGTGAAACTTTGACTCTGAGTGTCTCTTCTGTGAGAAGGAAATTTTCAAGCTAAAATCCCCAGCACTTCCCAGGTGGAAATTCATTACCCAAGGGCTCAGCTCAAGCACCCAGATCCTGGTTGGGATCCACATCTGGAAGCTACATGGGCAGCTGTTCCTCCAACTACTCATCTGGGGCAGATGTTTCCCCATCTCTACAAGAGCAGAGGAGTCCTTCCGGCTTTCCAAGGCCTGGGCATAGGAGCTGGGAGGCTGTGTACAAAGCTCACAGAATGGAAAAGGAGAGACTCAGCCATCCCTCTAGACTGTATCCTGGGCCTGGAGCAGCTTATGAACATCCCAGACTGAATCTCAGGATTATACACCTTTGCCTGGAGATTAAGGTCCCTGTTCAGCCAGGTACTTAAGCCAGGTGTGTTAGTCTTAAATACAAAAGCAGCTCTATTGGCTTCGATGAGACAGCACAGGATTTAAACTATGCATGTGTTTAAGCACCTGGCATAGGAGCTTTACTCTCCAGTGCACTTCTCACTCCCTTGGGCTTAATTTCAACTACTTCCACTTTATAGTCTGTGGCCTCCGCTGTAAATTTAGAGAGCCAGGGAACTGATTTTTAAAAAATACTTTCTGCTTGAAATATTGCAAGTAAAGAGYAGATGAGAATATATATCAGTTAAATGCTTTTTTAAAGATGCATATGACGTGACACGACACACTGGATTCTAAAACTAAGTACAGTAGCAAGGAACCCCCAGCTGGAATTTCCTAAAATATAGCTTTCCTCCTCTGAAACCACTTTTAATTTTAAGTGCTGACTTTTTTGACCCAGAATAAAGTTACAGGCAATGTTTACTAGCCAGCATAGAAGGGAATTGCTCCCTTATTGCATTCCAAGCGTGCAAGTGCTGAAAATCAATATAACTAAGTAGGAAAGAAAGAATAAGAACCTATCCACTCATCTCCCCCCTCTCCACACACAGAGGCAAGACACATCCATAGACCTGTCTCTCTCCTCCCCACCATGACAGGTAATGGCCCTCTATAACCTTAGAGGCTGGCAGTGAAGAAAGATGAAGTTTGTCACATTGTTCCTGAGCAGTAAGTTGTACAGCTAGGTCACCTCCAATTTTTAGGTAGTCAGTCAAGGCTGCCTTTCCAAGAGCAGTGCACAGTGCCCCAACAAACAGTGAAATGATGAATCCATGTCACAGTAGAGGACACCATCTAAACTGCTCGTATCCCCTGCACTTCAGCAACATGATCAGAGATGACAGGGACACGAGACGGGGCTGATGCAAGCCTGGAATCTCCATACCAGGGCTGCTTGTGGATGCAGCAGGGGGGCAATCTTTGGACGTTTCAGAGACAGAGGGAGGTGGAAGGTCATATCTGAAAACTGCTATTCCAGGGCAGGGGGATGGAGGATGGAGGCTCAGCACTACTTGATGTCATAGCCTGAAGGCAGACAAGATGCAGCAGGAGCRGCAGTGATCCAGGAGACACCTTCTAGACATCTCGCGTGCTGAATGCCCATTGGTGCAGCAGCAGGAGGAAGAAGGGAGATAAGAAATAGGCAGAAAGAAGGCATGACTCACAGGTCGATTTGGCATTAGCTGCTAAACTTTCTGCAGAAAGCCCATGTTGTTCTTAAAAGAGGTCAAATTTTGTCTTTAGTAACAAGGACTCTTCTGATTTCTGTGTGGCCAGCAGATTTGTTTGTGGCGGAAACACATAGCCCTGCTTGCTGTTTTAGGGTTTATTTGAATGATGCTCTTTCAACATCAGATTGGAGGTCCAGGACAAAATTGATATTCCCTTCTTTTTCCATGTGACACATACTAACTGGGGGCTGTGCTCTCTTAGCACAGGTTTTGTTCATTGGAGGGGGTCAGAAAGTGTTTTTTGGCCTACAGTGGCAGAACAAAGCAGATGTCTTGTGAACTGACTTCAACTGCAGGATTATCAGAAATCGCTGAGGGTTGGCCTCAAGGGCCCAAGTGGTTCTTCCCCGAGCCATGTCCCTTGATAACCCAGACTTTTCAATGTTAAAATTGACTGCTAAGAGAGAAGTACCAAACAGCARGATCATCTTGAGAGCAGGATGATGGGCACATATGTGTTTGCCCTTAGCTCTGCAACAAGTATCTTCCATGGCCTCAGTCCTCTCACTTAATCATAGTCTTTCTTTGACGTCCCGGTTGCTCCTTTGGARCAAGGAAATGCTCATCTTAGTCAGGGTTGTGGAATGAAAGTAAGCGGCTCTGCCATCTCAGACTTTCTGGGTCATGCAGATTTTCCTTTTCCCCTAGTAATGAAGACCAAGGAGAAGAGAAATGCAGAGCCCTGATAATGTAACAGTGTGAGCTAAAGCCTGACCCAAAATGGACTGTTTGCAAGATCAACAAACCTGTCCTACCCTATCCTTAAAATATGTCCCACAACCTATCTTTAAACAACTCAGTCCCTGCCAGTCCTCAGTGACCACAGCCTTTACTGCAGTCTGACAACTTTATYGCTTCCCTCTCTCCCTCCTGCTCTCTCTCACTCCTCCTTTGGTGCGTGGGGTATTCAGGGCGATGGCTTGTGCCAATGTTAATAGGAATAACACTTGGAGATGGCTGGAGGGAATCAAGGCCTCTGTCTTCCCAGGCCATCACTGCTTTGCAAGCTCTGGCTCTCACCTTTAATGTGGAGTCAGCTTTCTTGGCACATGGAGGACTCACCCTGTGGGATACTTCGCTGACTTTTCTCTTCACCTTGACTCAGACATGCACAATAGAAATAGCAGCTGTGGACTCCTATGGTTTCAGACCCTGCCCTGTTTCAATTAGAGACACACGGGTTTGCAGAGGAGGCTTTCAAGGAGGATTTGTGGGTTTCCTTTTGAGTCTTAACACATAAAAAAGAGCCTTGTGCTGAGCTGCCTGTTTCTTCTGAGCGCCTTCAAGCGCTTGGCAAGCAGTCAGCACCTCTTCCACCCTCTCTTATCTGAAGGGGGAGCTTAAAGTACTTTGTGTGGAGCTGAAGCTGATTTGCCCCCCTACTCCTCCCCAACACAGACACACTCATGCCTCCTCTGCTGCTATTGAGGAGATGGGAAATAGCTGGTAGGGCAGCATACAAGGCCAGACAGCTGAGCATCCCTCACAGGGCATGCACATGGCATGACATACTCAGCCTTCAGGTATCTTTGTGTSCAGAAAGGGTTTGCAGAAGCCCCCAGCATAAAATGAGATGCACATCTTTGTCTATAAAAAGTACATGTAGAATTATTTGGAGATGTTCTTGTTATCAAAGCAAAGGACTTCTCTCTTCCCTACTCCTCCATCTCCCTCAATAGGCTGAGAGGAAATACTGTAACCCATCACCTTCTCTCAGAAGAGAGAGGAAGACATGGAGATGTTGGCTCCTGCAATGGGGAACTAAGTAAACTCTTAGAAATCACTTTACAGTGGAGATAATTAGCTGTGCAATCTTACTTCTGTTTTGTTTTGTTTTTTAAGCATTTACAYGAAGTTGAAATTGTCCTAAAAAATATCAGAACTTGCATCTTCCCTGAGATACCTGTGACTTGGCCCTTGGGGAAGGCCAGGCGCTCTGCAGTCTCCCCCAAGGAATGCATGCACCTGCGAGAGGGGCTGAGAAACTCATCAGGATTTCCACAGAAATCTCATGCTGTTTGAGGCCTTGCCATCTGCTGTCATGTGCACACTTGAGATTTTTTTTTCTCTTTCTTGCTCAATAAATCCCTGGTTTCTAGACCTCAGGAGGATATAAAAGTTTGAAAGTGACCCAAGTTCAAGCTAAAGGCTCAGCAGGAGACAAATAAAAGGAATTTCAAATCTATTATTAAGTAAGTAAAATTTCATGACATCTTTAGGTCTGACTTACATCTTCTGAGTCCTTGAAGTTGCTAATAAACACCAAGAAAATGTCTGGAACTTTGATCCTCAGCTCTGGGGAAGAATCTGTTTTGCCTGATAATACTTAGGAAAAATATTCAGAAATACACTTGTCTATATTTCTACTTAGGAAAATTCTCCAAATTTTCACATTTGGACAAACCTGAATATGTGAAAGGTTTTACAAAGTCAGACTTGGATGCTCACACTGTTTTTCAGATCACTAACCAGTAGTAAGTCAGTCAGAAAGAGATATAGAAATGTCACTGCAGAAACTTCTCAGTGAAGTAAGAGAGTAGCTTTTTTTCTATATTCTTATTTCAACAGTTGACCAGTGATTAAGAAATAATTCTTCCTCAGGGTCTTTAACGCTGTCCTACAAAAAGACACATCCACATTTTGGAATGGCCCAAGTGAAATCCATGACCATATATATCYTAGACCTGTAGACATTCAAAATATAGCTACTAGTCAGAATTTGCCCCCTCCACAGCAGGATAAATTTAACCAAGCGGTCCTCTTGCCTGAATCTCAGTACAGACCAATACCCATTTCACTACAGATATCATAAAGACCACGTTGTAAAGTAATTACGGTCAAGTACAAACTCTGAAAGTCCATGAAATGACTTTCAGAGATYGTTGAAGTATTTTGCACATATTAATTAAACTTTAAATTACCTGGCTTAAATCAGAATAGTAAAACTACTTCAAAACTAACTTTGAAGTTTGTCCGCTTTGAGCGGGAGGCTGGGCTGCATGATCTCCAGAGGTCCATTCCAACCAAAATTATACGATTTCCTGAAAATAGGACAAACCTATTGTAATGTAACAAGTTAAATCAAGGGCCAGAAAGAAAAACTGGATGTTTCTCAACACACACAATGCTATCCTCAGCGCTAGAGACTGAGCACACTAGCCTTGGCTCACATTCCTCAATCCCCATCGTTTAGACACCAGATGATGCCCCTAACACGAGCCTGGGGACACGAGCTGTCTCTCCATTGAACAATTGCATTACTTGCAGAGGAAGTAAAAGCATGAAGTGTTTGAAGGTCTCTCTGTCTGAGCAGATTTGCATGACCACTTCTGTTAGCAATCATGCATCTCTGGCACGCCTGGATAGTTAGACGCTCTTCAAAGATTTGCAGTGGGCAGTTTTAGCCAYGCATCTTTTCATCTTTTATAGCTACATTCCTTATGTCGGAGCCATTAGCTATATCTCTAAACTCCCTTTCAATCATGTTTTACGGTGCCTGTTCAGTGCATTGAGGTACCTTTTATGGTTGAGATGACACTTTCATTATAAGCCGCTGTTTTCAGTGGTTTRTAACTTTACCCCAACATTACCTTCGGGGGCTGAAATTTTCTCACGCTTTCTTATTCACAGGCTAGTAGTGAATTTATTTAGAAAGTTGGAAGATAATCTTATCAGCTATTTTAAAGTTTTCATAATGTAGGGGAAAACAAGCACAAAACCCCTTCCCTAAGTTTTGCCATTAAAAAGRAAAGGTAGGCCTGTATTTTCAGTCTCATGTAATCTAAAAAACTAGGGTGCATGCAGGCTCCACAACACAACTGCTTATTATGATTGAATTTGGGCAAGGAAGAAAAAAATATATATACATGATGAGAAATTGTAAACCACTCAGATACAGTGGAAGCCTAATAGATGGAAAAGGTATTTATGGCTGTTGGAAGTTGAAGGATCTTTGTTGCTGGCTTCAGCACTTCAAGTTTCCTGAGCTTTGTGCAGTGAGCCCTTAATAAAGCATCAATAAATGCCTTTGGAATTCATAAGCCAAACGGTCATAGCCACTCAGTAAATATATAGGCAAATGCAACTATTTATTAACTATTCTAAAGATATTTGTTCACTTTTCAGTACATGTGCTTTGCAGCTGGTCCCTGATAATGGTTGTTGATGCCAATTATTTGCAGAGTTTATTTTGTCTGACCGATTACAAGAACAGTGGTCATAGTCGGGGTATATGCTGTTTCCAATTGCGTTTTCTTTCCCTTTCAGGGAAAGAAAATGCATATTGACTTGTTTTCTTCTCAGTGCTTTAACCTGCTCTTTAGATGCGTTTGCTTGTTTGTATGATAAAGGCTTTCATCTGAAGACCTGAACACTGTTGGAAGCAGGGATGCTGGGTGAAATAGAGAACTGCTTTGATGTGAAGTGAATTGATCTTCACAACAAATAGCTATTGTTATGGCCACTGTGGATCTACCTAAGGTTATTTTGGGCATATATCAAGAGAAAAAATAAATATGGAGGGAGATTCAGCTTATATTATTCTCCATGGATCTGCTCCACTGCTGGCTCCAGCCAACGGGTCCCCTTTCATTGGCTTTAATGGCTTTCCAATCAGGCTTGAGGGTCTCATTTTATGTTCATGATGAGATTTCAGCAGTTTTAGTGTAACTGGAGTTGCCAAATAGTTTTAGATATAAATGCTTCACTTCTCATAAATTTTACAAAAGCAGCTCCACCTACAGGATCCCTCAAATTAGTGAGAGTTAAGCAGCTCCTTGAAAAGGGGCTTTGAATGTTCACTTGAGCTTTTTGAATTTGCTTTAACTTTCTCATAGGATTCTCCTGTGCATTTTAACCTGTGCAGGAATATCTTAACCAGTATTTCCTTCAGACTTTCAATAGTATCTCTCCAATAAAACTATAGCCATAAATCACCACTTTGAGTCTAATATTCTAATTCAGGGAACTTTTAACTATAYCCCTTTTGTACAAAGTACTCAAACACCCTATTTAAACTTTCAACACAAGGAAACCTTTGCAAACACATGCACTTGGATACTTCTCTACTTCTACTACTAGGTAGAGCTGAATGGATAGTCCCAGTGGCCTGACCAAAACTGAATGAAGAAAAATCCTTCCACCTGCATCAGAGGTCATAAATTAGGTGACGTTTTCTCTTTAAAAAGCAAGTTACCTCATCCTGCAGTATGATATGCTGTATTTAACGTTTCATTTTAAGCTGCTTTGAGCTCAAATGAATATAAATGCCCAATGGTCATTCTCTTTATTAAACTGGAGCTACACAAAGGACTAATAATCTGGTTGTCTTGTTGTTCAGTCTAATTATAGTAGTGAGTGTGAGGAATCCCATGTGCCTCCTAACTTTGGATGAAAGGTTTCCTTTTTTTTGACTTTTATTATTATCATTATTACAATTAATAAACTTCATCTTCCCACTGCCACAGTCTACAGAAGCACAAAACCAGGAGAATAAAGGGAAATGAGGAATTTTGTCTTTTTTCACATGATTTCTGTTTTGATTTTTTGGATAAAATTTGTTTTGTATATCAAGGCAGTGAGCTGAAAGGCCAGATCCTGGCGAAGGGTATTAGAACAAAATGCTCAAAAATGTTTCTGGTAATGGAGGCTGCTGTCAACGTTTCTCAAGAACAGGCCAAGCGCAAACCTTGAAGRGGGGCCCTAGGGAGTGATTTATAGTATGGACTGATACAGTAAATGCAATTTGTTTTAATTAAGGCAATGGGTTATTGCATAATTCACATTGCACTGGCTGAAATGACTGCACCAGGCAGTTTTGGAGAATTACAAGTCCTTCTCATAAATTCCATAAACTGTAATGCAGCAAATGTTGCAGGAAACAGAGTTTCATCACAAAACAGAAATGCGGCATCCCTGCTTCTCACAAGTTTACAYGAAAACTAACTCTGCAGTATGTCTTCACCACTTAGCTCCAATATATTACGAAGTACAGTTTTTCACTCTGTTGCACTAATCCACTTAAGAAACCTGTAAATGTGATCAGCATCAAAAACACTAGGTCAAATCCTCAAGCCACAATAAACAGCCTGGTGCAAAGGAGAGAAAGATCTGTGATCCCACCTACTCAAGCGCAGTTCCTAGGCTTGTACAAGCTTTTACACTGATGTACCACAATCCACAAGGCATAAAAAAATGCTATAATTTTGAAAAGTGATTGCTTTTTTTGTTTGGGAGGAGGGAAGAGGCACAACCTGAGATCYCTGCACATTCAGAACGAACATACCAAGTTGATTCACTTCCATCTTTGTTATTTCAGATTTAATCACTTTCAAAAACACCTGATGTAATTATGGAATCTAAAAGTGAGTCATGAAGTCATGAAATAGAAATAGAGTAGTACAGAATTAAATTTGCCTGCACCAGCCTAACACTGGCATTGACAAACTTTTTCAGAGATACTTTTGCAATATTTACATTATTTTAATGTGACTTTATACTTACAAGAGAAGTATAATAATAAATTGTACTGTATCTGTATAGTATAGTATATATATAGTGTAGAGTGTGTATGTATATGTATGTGTGTGTGCATGTGTAGGGTATATATATATGTAGTATATATTTATAGTATTAATAGAGCTAGTAAGGACCCGGCAATCTGTAAGCAAGAAGGCACCATTTCAGCACTTCAAAAGGGTCACTCAGTGTATTTGAGYTACTCCAGTCTCAGAAAACTGCAAAAATAATATACTTGAAAAAAAACAACAGCAACCAACATCATACTATGTTAGTGTAGTAATAAGAGGGAAAAAGGAAGGAAGGAAAGGTGAAAGAGAAAGAGCTTGGATCAGCACTGGAGTTCGTGATTAGCTATAACCATTCTATATATTTCTTCAGTTACATAATAGTTAGCCAAATTATTGTGAGCATCTGGTTCCTAATACCCTGTGTAGGATTCCACTCACTTAAGACTACCTGCTTAAAACTTACATGTCCATTCTCAGCCTGTTAACTGGGTTCTGTATATAGGCAATGGATATAGGTTTCCAGAGGGTTATTTAAAACCTGAGAATAGTTTTAAAACAGGTAGGACGAGCCATCCAAGCCAGCCAACAGAGAACTGAATTTGGGTATGACTTTCTTGTGCAAATACGCAAAGCAAAGGTAATGTAGTAGGAAACACGCTCTTCTAAGSTAGGTAGCTGTAGCAACATGCTGTGAACGTTTTAAAATTTGACAGCTCTGAATGCATGGCTGCTGGTGTCAACAGAAAACCTCTCAGGGTCTCCAGTGAACTTGAGTTGATCCCTGGACCATGGTGGCCAGCTGATGGGTCTTGAGCTACAGCCAGCCAGCAGAACTCCTGCTCCATGTCTATTGCATGGSGCTGGTGGTAGCAGAAAATGGTGAGGGCTCTCTGACTTTTACTTTTTGTGAAACAAGCCAACAGAACTTGCTGAAGCTGAAATTTCTACCTACTCCGGGCATCCAGYTGCATGGGTGGCCCGGGATCATCTGCCAGTGGTGCTCCATGAACACACTCCACAGTCTTCTTTTGCAAGTGGTAATTGGGTCAATTCAGAGCCAGCTTCAGGACTCTCCATCAGACCTCACTGCTCGATGGAGAGAGTGACTTCAGTAATCTTTGAGGCTACCTCTGTGTAACAGTGTGGTTGCCATCAAGGTTCTTAAAACAAAAGTGGTAGGATTTGCAATTCTTCTGTTCATGTTTTTTTTTTGTAACTGGCAAACAAAATAGCCCTCTTTATTTTGCTGCTTCTTCCTTCAGTGCTTGTTTTATCTACTTATTTTGTTCTGTGCTAGAGGACTGGGACCTCTTCTCTATTTGTATTTGGGCAGTGCTGCGATCTCAGTTTGAGGAGGGAGGCAGATTTAGGTGCTACCTGACTACAAAGGAACGTCAACTAATACTAAGTTGGTGGCCGCGCTCTTCCCKTCCCCTCCTGCTCTGCTTTCTGTGATGTTGCACTGTTAATACKTTTTTCTCCTTTCTTTTGGAGCATCGTAAATATAACAGCATGCCGGAGCTGCTTTTGAGCAAAGTTCCTCGCTGCATTATACATGAGTTTGGAAACAAGAGGAGTTTGTTCTGAATTCCATTTAGCCTTGTGAACTTTCGCAGGTGAGTTTCAGGCCTATTTGGCTGGCTAAAGCTGAAGTTTGAATTATTGAAACAACAGGGGGGCGCTTTGGATCTCTTCTGCCAGAAAGGCTGAGAGAGACAGCATTTTATTTTCAGCCTTATTAAAACTTCTCTATAGAGAGGAATTCGATCTTTTCAATTGCTCTTAATCTCCAGAGAAATCTCCCACTGATCCCTAAAATGCCGAACTTGCAATCCTGGAGTAGTTTTTAACCTGCAGCACTGGAATGGTTCTAACGTTTCAAACACTGCTTAAATGCAGCTCCTTTTGCCGATTACCCTGCCATGGCTGGATACAGTCAGAGCCTACAACGCTAATTTGCACAAGGACAATACTTGTTGTCCACAGACTTGTGAGGCCATCTGTGCCAACGTATGCCAAGTGCTAAAGCACTGGACCTTGAGCCTCTGAGTGCTTGATAGGGATGCTGAGATACAGACACAAATTCCACTAGTTTGACCCTCAGACACAGAATTAATCTCATCTAACTCTGGGAATGGATTTGGCTCCACCTGTGCACATCTACTTTGGACAAGTGCCTTTGTTTTTGTGCAGCTGTCTCCAGATTTTGACAAAGAGATTAGCAACATGTCCTGCAGCAAGGTGTCATGAAAGTCTGCAAACTGCCGTCTGGGCAGGACCCTAGTGAGACCCAGAAGGTGACACGGTGGTAAAGGGAAGGGGCAGAAAGACAAGCAGTGCTCCTGGSAGAGGCTGTGAGGGGCTGGATACTGTGAGAAAACTTCTAGTGATTTGGAAAGGATTTCTTTCCTGCTCATGAGCCAGTGAACAGGACTCAGGCAGCGACTCTGTTGGGATGAGATGTTTTGCCCGAGGGGATGGAAGTGAATGGGAGAAAAGGGGAGGGGGGATGGTTGTCAGCAACTGAATGAAAATGAGTTTTGTGAAGACAAAAGCCAACATCCCATGCAGTAATCTGAAGGCATCAACTGAGTCTTACCTGCACTTTTAATGTTGGCTGTTTAAAGATGATGAGCACGAGATTAACAGCCTTTGTTTTCAGATCTTAGCTGCCTCCATTCCCCGGCCTGGGGTGATTCTTTATCTCAATTGCCAGCTTTGCATGTCATTCAGTTCAACTTAATCGCAAGGATCCACAAATCAAGCGATTTCTGGCTGGGGGCTCTGCCTTACAAAGCCTTTGCACGTCAGCAAATAGGATTTTCTTGCACTTCCTCATGGCCTTAACAAAGACATTTGCTCTCAGTTTACAGAATTTACATAGYGCAATTTGGGCATTTCACAGTGCTGTTTGTATGAGGATGCTTTGAAGTCAGAGGGCTCCGGTGGCCTATATGAACGAGTAGGTATTAGTACTGCAAATACAAATTGCATCGGGGTTGGAAAGCTCATAACTTAATGACCAAGCAGTAAAACCAGATTCAGAGTTAGGATCCTCAGCTGGTGTGAATGAATGGAAATCTAACAAAGCTAAAGGTAACACACCATTGAATTTTACCAACAGAAAATTACACCTTAATATTAAGTTATTAAATTGAATTACTGTGAAGCATTCATGTGACATGGCTGCTGCCTACATATCCTCAGATCTTCTCCATGCAACATATTCAGCACACTTCAGTGCTCATGGCTCAACAGAATTCTCAAATGTGCGAGGAAATCTGGATCTGAGAACATTGTGCAGTTGGACTAGATTCTCTCTCAGTAGTCATCATAAAATAGGAGCCCTTTAAYAAGGTAAGTAAATCCAAGGATACATGGAACACAGCTGGCTTAGAGTTTGTATGATTTTCTGTCAGTTGCTACATTCAATGGAGAAGAAGACTTAAATGAAAATTTAAGTTATGCATGATTTTGGTTCAAGGAACACTGACTTGGTTTGGCTAAAAGTATTGCCTTTCTTGGGGAAGTCAAAATGTTTGATCTTGTGTCAAAGTGCAATGGTTGGTGAATTTTTGTTTCAAAATAATTTTTAAACTTTAATCTAAAACCTGACCTAATTTCTAAAGAGCATAAAGGGGTTAAATAACCCCCATATTAAAAGTAAATATATATTTCATGCACAAAAGTACATTTTGAGTTGACAAAAAGATGTATCATTCTAAARAGCACTCTCTAATGTTCAGGGGACTCACACCATTTCGGCAGAAATAAGCAGAGATGTAAACCACAAAGACTTCTAGGTCTTCTGATCCAGCATTATTATGTATCCAGCAGAGATCAGTGCCTCAAAGAAAAGTGTAAAACCCCCTGAAATACACCATTAAAGACTACACATTTAATAATGATTAGTACATGGATGTCTGAGGTTCCACCTCTTCTCCTCGTTATTAGCTCCATCTAATGTAACATTCCCTGTACTGGCTGCTGGGATCACTTGAATTTGTGCAGAACTGTGCTGGAGGAAAGCACAGAAGACGTCTATATCCCAAAGAGCTATAGGTCACTTTGCTGTCTCTCCAGTGGCTGGCCTATTCTCCTTTCAAGATTAATTGCTCTTGACTARAAGCTCAGCTACTTCTAGGGAAGTTGTGGCAGCACCTTCCACTAATGATAACCAAGGGATTAGAGCAGGCAGCAAAGTGTGATTTTGTAGCCAGTTGCTGTGGCCACATGATGCAGGATGGGTATGCAGACAGGCATAAAGCACTCTTCAAATCAGCATTTGGCTCTGGAAAAGGTGTTAACTATCACATCCTTCCCCAAAGTGCTATGTTATCTATAATGGACACATGCTTATGTTTACAGGCTGTGGGCTGTGCCAGGGAATTAGGCACTGAGCTGCTTCACTGGAGCTCTCAAAACTGCTTTCTACAAAGTTGGAAGCTTCCTTGCTTGTAATCACCTGAGATCAAAGAGACAGAAGATGGGTTTGTTGTTGCTTCCTGCTTTCTTAGAGAGTCCTGGCATTTTCATCAGATAGGCTGATTTGTCTGTCTCTGGTGAGGTGTGTAAACAGCTCCTCCGAACAGGTACTGCATGGTGTAAATGAASGAAGGGGTGATTTAGGAAACTTCTACCACGCTGAGAAAGCCTAGTGTGTCTGAACATCACTACTCCAGCTACAGCATCTCTCTCAGTGATACTAGTTTGGGGATGAAAGAGCAGATCTTCCCTTCCTTACCTGGATGAACCGAAACCTCCACTTCAGCCAAAGCTTTAAATAAACGAACACCCTCAGATCCTTAAGGAAGAGCTTGTTTGACAAGATAAACTGTGAATCTCCTGGGATTCCTTTCCATAGGACCTGTGTCAGGCTCTGTACAAACATGAGAAAAATAATCTCACCTCAAGCTGACTAACCTTTAAAACAGAAGAGGGCATGGAGGAGAGATAGGGAACACTTTGCAAAAGCCTTATTTCTTAACATCCGGGGAGTCTCACATTCCCTGGTAGAAGGATGTCAATCCTTCTCTCCTCCTTTTTCCTTGCCAACTAATTTACCTCCTGATGCAATAAATGTGAATGCAGTTACCTTTCATAACTGATCAGGTCTACAGGCTCCATTTCCCAATGGTCAAAGCAAAAACATTACTCTGCCCCAGTTCAGAGAGGTTCTGCCAGACAATCTGAAAATATTTGGGATTGCCTGTCCTGAAACCAATGCCTCCTCCTCTAAGCACACACTTACTCTCATGGGCACTGTAAGAGAAGCCACTGATAGCTATATTAAACCAGTTGCTGTAAAATACACATCCCACTTTTGGGGCCGCAGAGTCTCATGCAGCTTCACTGCAGATGTGAACCTGAATAATGTTTGCTTTTCTACATCAGCTTTAAGAAACGGAGAAACAAAATATGATACAAGCTGCAAACATGGAGAGCTGCTCGTACAAACACACACTGATGCAAAGATGCAAAGATAGCTACGCATACACACACGCAGGTATCCACCTTGCACAAAAGAGCTTTTTCTGAGGAGTTTGCATACCTCCTAGTGAGAAGCTCATTTTGTCTTTCAAAAAAGTTGCTTTTCTTTTACAAATAGGGGCTTTTCGTTTAAGTTGGTATTTTGAGGTGTCAAACATAAAAATGAGAAGAGACATCAATCAGGGCCCAGGGGGACAAGTGAGGGGAGACAGAGAGCCTGAAAAATGCTTCCAATGCAGGCAGCTTGTTTAAGCAGAGAGCATGTTGCAGCCAGCTGGATCTTAGGAGAGAAAGATGAATTTCTACCCATTTAAACATGAATAAGGTGAGATGAAGGGAGGGGGAAAATCCATGAAGGTGAAGAGGCTTTTTTTTCCCTTCCCCAGTTGTGATGGATGGTTTCAGCTTAAAGTACTGAGCCTCCCAGTGAAGAAAATATCTACACTGATTTTGATAAATAAATGCTTAGACCTTGCAGTTGCCACTTTGATGTTGGAGAGAAAGAAGTTTACACTTTACAGGGATTTTTTTTGCAAGGGGCTGAGAAGGAGCAAGGCTAGGACAGTCCTTCAACCTCTCTTGTAGTAAAAGGGAGGGACTTGCTTTCTGGCATAGTTTTCCACTGTTCTTTTCACTACAAAGTAAAATACAGAGGACCCACAGAAGCTGGTCTCAAGATAACAATGACCAAAATTGGGACAACCTGTGAGCCTACCAAGTGACTGGAAAAGAAAATGAAATAGGCCACTTTGTCCTGCTAACCTGCCTCTCCCTTTTCCCATGCTCGTAGCATCATGTCTTGGCCTGCATAGGCTGCTGGCTGCCTGCACGGTGCTGCGAGCTGACATCTCTAGAGCAGAAAGAGACTCTGAAGCCTCTACGTATTTATTAGTGGAAGGAAACACACAGATCCAGACTGCAGGACTTGTAAGGTGCAAGAGCTCCTTATGGCTGCATTCGGGTATTATATGGGTTAATGCAATCCCAAAGACTTTTCTTTCTTTCARTCCCTTACCCAGAGGAGCTGCTTCACCACCTACAGAATGCTGCAGCTTCTGTGACAGGGTGTCAGGGGAATCCACTAAATAGTATCACACTTCCGTATAGTTTTGCAGAGAAGGTAAAGAAATATATTCAATTTCATTGCACCAATAATTGGAAAACACAAATGGATGCTATATTCCAAGCTGGAACATAGCTCCAACCACAAATAACCTATATATGCGGAAAGAGAAGCCCCTGAATCACCACGCATGAGTTCTGTTTTACACCCTACCAATGTTCTCAGCACAGCTCTGGATAAATGTGCCAGGGAAGTGGTGAACAGTCATTCACCAAATCTCATTTCTACAGAAGCAGTATTTTTTCTCCTGGAGCTCTCCCAGCCCTGCCTTGGCCAGATTTAACACTGCTTTGTTGATGAGATGTGAGCAGATCAGAAGTGTCAAGCCATGCCTTGGAGAAACCAAATTTTGGCACTTTCATCAGCGCCCTGAATTAGAAACAAACATTTCTGGATTCTTAACTCAACTTTCAGTGAAAAATAGAAATGAAAACAACARCAGCAAAAAATGCATTCCATAGCTTTCAGCACACTGGGCATCTGCTCACATCACTGTCTCCTGTTTCCAAAGCCTACTGAGATAGTATCACATCAGCACATGGGAAAAGGCAAACGAGGGCAAAGACATGAGCGGAGAATATCCTTCATTCACTTCCCCATCAAGGGAATTCCTGACAAGCAGAGCCGTGCTCCCAGGAAAGCCTGTTSTAATTTCACTCTCCCATTCTCAGCTGTCCGACAATGAAGGGTTTGAGCCTGCTCAGCATGAGCATGGAGCTACATATGAGCAGAGAAAAAAGCACAGAGCTAAATGGAGAACACAAACACATCTCCAAGCTACACTAACGAGAACATAACTAATATATTACATGTTCCCAGCAGAACGGTGGAAACCTAAGGGAAGCAGATGCAGTCAGACGTATTATTTCACTAACTCTAAGCTAGTTTTATTCGCACAAGGGTCTATCTGTCTGTGTATTTAAGCTCCTCTACTGATTTCCTTTGCCCTCAGAAATGCCCTAAAGTTGGAATACAAGACTAAATTGCTTGGCTGTCTGTGCAAGGCTGTATCAAAACCTAGGGTCCTAGGTATGGGGGAAGGGGCAAGCTTTGGTTCAGTAAAAACGTGGAGAAACTCTTGAAATCCTGCCTGATCTCATTTATTCCCTCYGAAGTTTGCTCAGTTCAGTTAGTAACCAGAGAGATTCTGAGCGCCTCCAGATTCACCCAAGCTGTGAAATGAAAGGAGGGTTAGAAGGAAGGCTATAAACAAGATAGATATCTATCTTTCCCCTCTGCAGCAAACTGTGGCAGAGGCAGCGGCAGACAAGAATGCAGATGCCATGTCATTTGCTCCCCAGTATATCAGGGGAATGACAGGTCAGCCTTTGGGTTTGCAGTGATTTGCATTTCTGAGCTGAGCAGGGCGACAATTTGAGGTGACACAACAGCAGGAAATGTTTGTAGCCATATCACCCCTTAAGAAACCAGAGACAGGACAGAAAACATGACATCTTTTATTGGGGCCAATGGAGCGACTCATCTAGGGGGATCTTTCYGGAAGAGGATGCCAGTCCTAACACCAGAGAAGAGCACATGGATGCTTTCCTGTTGGAGCTGCCACATGATTTCCTTCTTGTCCACAACAGCGAGGACTGTGAATGGAAGACTAGACATAGAAATTCATTTTAATTTGGTTCTTCCACACACAACACATCACTAGCTCTCCAGGTAAATGTGGACATACTATACAGTGCCCTCCTCTCCAAATTGATGCAGGCCCTTGGTGTGACACAGAAGTGCCAAAAAAGCCACTGTCCCAGTAGGCATGCCAGGACACAAAGGTAAGACAATCCATGGCTTTTTTTTTTTTTTTTAATTCCCTTTCCACCCTGACATGGCTGATTTGCACATCCCGGCCAAGTAATTGTCCTCATCAGCCCTTTCTGCAGTAGCAATTCATTGTGTTAAAAAAGAGATTTTACTCAGAGGGGGATGAAAGCAGAAGGGAGAAGGACAAGACACTGAAGAGAGAGAAAGARAAGGTGTCATTGGGCCCTGCTCTCCTCTGCTCCCCCCTGCAGGTTCTTACCCCATTCTGCAGACAGCCAAATGTGCTTGTCAGTCTTCTYGGGTTTTATACTGTGTCCTTTGAGAACACTTAAACAAAGGGTTTTCAGCTGGGTGAAGGAAAGCTCACAGGATCAAAACTGTTCTTTCGTTTATGATCCTATTTTTCAGCCTGAGATCAGCAAGATCAACCAATGAGCCAAGTTTATGCCTCTGAGAACTTCCTCAAGAACRTTTATTCATTTATTATCATTTTCTAAGTGGAATTCAGGCTTCTGAGAAGGGTAAAAATTAATCAAAATTGAAAAAGTTTTCCTACTAGCTCTAGCCAAGGTAGAAGATACTGTCCAAATTGAATCACATAAATCCCCCTCAGGCCTTCTGGCTGGTCTGCTGGGCAGGTGGTTCATTGGCCAGGGAAAAAAAAAAGAAAGAAAAAAGCTTAAAAATACCCTTACTATGCAGACTACAAAGGCTTCCCTGCTTTGTTCTTCATGTTATGTTTAAGAGATTCCTCTTCTGCCCAGTGGAGCATCTCCGTTGACTTATAGCAGCTGGAGAGCAGACCCCTGGGCAGATATGCGGTTTTCCCTTGTTCAAACAGCTGAAGTATTTCATCCCAGAGGAAATTGCCTCTGAGTACCTTATAAAGCAAATCTAGAGTGTACATAAGAGAATGCTTTGAAGTCCTAACTCAAGCAAAAGCCCATGGCAGGGAAGAAAGATTTAGCTGAATAAAAATAAAGAATCTGGGCTTTAATGGTTGGTGCGATATTTGGAATGTGCTATGGGGAATGCTGGACTGGAAAGGACTAGGTAAATGTAGAATATCATAAATACTTGAAAAACCTGTATCTAGAAACCCCAGCTATGTCATCAACTAAATCATGAGCTCTTCTGAATTTTACAAGCTTGGCACTGTCAGAGTTTGGGAAGACACGGTCTAGCTCTTTCTCAAGCAGTCTTTTCACATTTATTTATTTTTAAACAGCACTCGAAATGAAGCTAATTAACCAAGTCCCCCAAATCATTTAGAAGATCTATTATAGAAAATAGCATTAAAGAGGGAAGGGAAGGAAGCCACAGCAAAGAGCCCAGCAAAGAGAGAGTTTGTCTATTAATCTCTACTTACGGAAAATAGATCTACACSAGAAGGACTGAAGACCTGGGCAGCAGGTTGTAATTAGTTAATGATATCCTTGCTTTTTCTGAAAAGCTCAGTCAAAGAGAGGTGATCCTCTTTCGAGTCCACAGAAACCCAAACAGGTAGATAGAGGAGGGATTTAGTTTTAGGTCATTTCAGATTTAGGTGACTACGAAGGCTGACTGTGTACTGATGAGACTTTGACGTGAACTGCTGCCTGGGTAGCAAAGCCCTGGGCAGGTCTACAGCTTTCACTGCTGGGTTTCTCATGGTTTTTCACCTGTGATCTGCAGAAAGGGAAAAAAACAAAAAGAAGGAAAGAAGTATCTTGCCAGAATGGAGCTGCTATGGATCAGAGTGTGACTACAGCTGAGAGAGCACATTGCAAGATGGGACCTCTTGAAAGGGAAGAGTGGTATGCAAGAGCTTAAAGAGTTGTATCTCTGTGCAAAGAGACCTGTACCTCTGCTCCTAGCTGTCACATTGCCCAAAAGTCACCTGTACCTCTCACAACTGTTCAGGCCCTGTCAAGGAATTATCTAAAAAGTAGTAATGAAATGAATCCCACAGGTCTGCTCTGAAATGTATTTATTTTCCAGGTGTCACAGGCACAGAACAGGCCCAGACAAATCTGTCAGCCTGACCAAATCCAACTTTTCTAAGTAGGCTGCCCATAGTATGCTGGAAGCCCATCCTGAATTTTGCTTACTATGACATAGTGGAGTGCTACTAGACTGATGTATGTCCAAAACACCACCACTGATTTTAGGATAGTTGGGCTGGATCGACATCAGCCTAAATGAACCATTCAAGGAAGAGCATATCTTTCAGAGGCATTTTTAAGTTATTTAAAAATGTATTTTCTATCATGTTGTGTAGCTAATTAGGCAAGAATGACAACTGTTCAGGGTAGAGAGATCTGCCAAGTTCTGCAGGCTACCTTGATGTAGGGGAACTCAGGGAAAAACTCTGTGCCACTCTGCTCTCTGGTAGAGTACCTGCTGCTTGGAAAAAGTGGAGTGAAGTACCGACCTAATGGAGAACTTGTATTAATCCAAAGATGGTAGCTGTTTTGCGTACTTGTAATTCTGAGCATTTGTAGTCTTCAGAGAAACAATACCTCTCACCTCTGAAATTCCCCATATATGAGAGATTCCCCATTCTTTTTGGCAGCCGCATACATGCACACATGTATGCATGCTACCTATGCAAATGCACACAGAAACATCTCCAGCGTTTAGTTTGGCAGAGTCTAAAGATGTGTCTCTATTTCTGTATATTATTTTTACTCCACAATGGTGGCTTTTTCTGTGCATATTCGACAGTTGCATTTTGGTCCTTTCCAGCTGGAATGYAATTCACTATCCAAAAGGAAATAAAAAGAGAGAGGGGAAAAGTGAAGGAGGGAAATTTGAAGAGCTGAGTGCCAGGGGCTGCCATCCAGAGATTTCTTTTGGCTCTCTCTCTCCGAGAAAACCAGAGTGAAGTAGTATGCCAGTGCTGGGCTTCAGATTCCCCTGGCAATGAGGAGCTGGCTGCTGAGGAAGGATGTCTAGGAATGCAATGAGCATCTATAACACCCATCTTGCTTCCAGGGAAAAAGTTTGTTTGATATAGTAAACTTTCTACAGTAAATTTTCCTCCTCCCTTTTCCCTCAATGCACAGAGTGAGACTTTCAAACTTGCTGAACACTGGCCTACTCCTTCACTGTGAAATAGCATGGGCCTTTTCTGTGTCATACTTTGTGCTTTCCAGTAATAATGGCACCATTTTGGCATTTGGGAGGTCTGGAGTTAGTCTTTGGTTGGGTGATCTTAGAGGTGACATTAACTACTAAAGAATGCACAGTCTAGGAGCATGATTCTTTAAACAGAAACGCTGGTTCTTTAAACTTTGTTCAAATTCYATACGCTTCAGTTTTCACGGAACACAAAGAAGCTGTGGGACAGTCAGACTAACAGACACAGAAACTTCTTCTACTTTACAAGTTTTTGTAGGTTGTGTTCTGTATATTTGTAGTGCCCAAATTCATATCTGTGATGCTTACAGGTAGGTGAACGTGTGTCTTGGTAAATATGCACGTGCRCACACACACACACACACTAATGCACACACATCTGTGTATACAAATATATGCAAAATATACACATATTTACAAAATGTAGACATATGGTTTATGCATTTACACACACACACACACACACACACACACACACATATATTTCCCTGAAATATTTGTACAACAACCATCATTTTCTTCCTTACTCTGATGCAAGTCGTTTTTTTTAACCTCCTCTGAAAACACCTCTAGTGCCTCATTCTGGTGCCTAATTGGCCTTATCATTAGGATTTTTTTTAACTAATGTCTAAGCTAAATGTTTCCTTTTTAGGATTCAAGCCATTGCTTCTTGTTATGCCTCTCTCAGTGATGTCTACATAATATGGATTGATAMGCTAGCTGGGGATGGCTTCAAAAGAAGCAAATAACATCCATTAGGGAAAGGCAATATTGGAATAAATCATATAAAAATATCCATCTATGTGGTATTCATGTCTATATGCCACATATATATGTCTATATGTGAACACACAAACCATTTCAAATACACACACACACGTGTGTGCACGCAGAGCAGACCGTTACTTTTAAGTATTGAACGCTTAAGACCTGTGGAACCATAAGATCRTATTATCTTACTCCTTGGATATCCCAAACTACTACGTACTCTTATTCTTGCACAAGTCCAGTAAGCTGTTTGCTGACTGAAACATAACTTGTCTTCTGCTAACTGTGCCAACCATGCTCCATTTCCAACCTTGTGCTCCCTGTTTTCAGATAGTGAAAGGTAGGTGAGATAAATCCCACCCACACCCTGTAAAGCTGTAGGTCTGAAGCTAGTAATTGTTGTATTTATACCGGTTTGCGGTATCTAGTGGAAGAGGCCTTCAGGCCCTGATTAGGATCTCTATTTGCTGCTGTAATGCAAAACAGTATTATTAATAGTGTTAGTAATAAGCAGTACAGAATGCAAATCCCAGGAACACGTTATCAAAGCCTGTGCAGATTTTAAGAGCTGAATGTTTGTAAAGTACTTTTTGATTTTAAAAATATGTGCCAAGAAAGTGACTTATTATTATTATGGCTTCAACTTTGCTAAACATGTTTTCCCCTCACTTTCCTCATTATTTATATAGTAAGTGATGAGCTGGTGATGGCACTAGTCTTCCTCAGATAAGGTAAAGTTTTGTAAGTACTGAAGGTGAGAAGTAATGGCTTATTTTAAGAGAAATGATAAGATATTGCGACCAGAGTTTGCTTTCCACTTTTCCAGTGGTGGGGACACAAAATGCAAAGTGCAGAGCAGACAGTGGCAGTGCAATGCTGATAGCAGGACTTTTCTTGTTGGCATTCAGTAATATGTAAGCAAAAAATCTAAATCATCATTATATWCAAGTTATTGCTACTTTAATGAACAATTCATTGCACATTGAAGTCCAGACTAAAACTCTGTCACTGTTTTAGATTCTTCCCTTCTTTGTTCTGAAAGAATAATTTATCTCACCTCAAGCCTTCTCTGCTTGAAGTGATAAATACCTCTGTTCTMTCTCTTTCGTCATGCTGCTCCTCCATGAAATATTTTTGCTATGCCTTTCTCTGTTTAGTTATAGGGTGGGTTTTTTTGGTCCCCAAAAGAGAACAATATTTTAAACACAGTAATGTCACAATGACACATAGCTGGACTATTATTCTCCATATGCCACATATCTATTATGGAGATCTTAAAGTCCAAAGGCAGCTTTTTCAGAACCACTTCATTGCTTCATGGTTCGCAGCTGACGTTTCTCAAATAACAGAAGACAAACTGACCTCAAAGACTAGCCTGTATGAGAATGAAATGTGAGCAGTATCTTTTCTTTCTCATCTTAGCCTCTTACAGARGTGGAAACAAAGTGCTTTATCTCTTTCTTGCATCCTGATATCAGAGGGATCCGAAATGAACATTCAACAAATTTCATTTCTGAAGATTACTTCCTGCAAATCGGAATTTGAGATCTTAACTTTACTGCTGTAAATTGATAAAAAAAAAGCCCTGTAAGATCAAACCATATCTGCTATAAACCTCCAGTAACCACAGTTGTACTGAGTATAAAAAGCCAAGTGAAAAGTTTGACAAAGGAGCAGATTCTAGGATGAACTTATCTCAGTTTGGTCCAGAAAGATACAAGCATCACCAGGACAATAATCTCCAAATAAACCCTGGCAAAAACAAAGAAATTTCTTGCAGTCTGAAAAGCAAGTGGAGCTGAAATGCTGCAAAACAGCCTTGATTTCATCAAGCATTTTTTATCCCATTAGTTTAGCTACTATTAAACATTATATTTCAATGCTGTTGGCTATATTGTGTGTCTTCTTTTGTTTCTTTGTTTCTGGATGGACACTTAGTTATCTAATATTGGAAAAAGGGGAAAGAAAAATAACTGGTTCCTACAGGAGATCGTATTGACATATTGGGATTTCATCTTGCATAGCTGAATCATTTGTATCTGACAGGTACAACTACATGGAAGATGTTAGACTTCACAGATAAATTAATTCTAAGAAATGTTTATAAACCTAGAGAGCTGCACACATTGACTTCCGCACTAAACCCAGGCAGAGTAACCACATTTTGAGAAAATAGCTCTCCTGCTGCTGTGACAAAAGAGTTTTTGGTAGAAGTCATTCACTTTTTATTACTCAAAGAAGACAGCACCAGGTTGAAAAACTTCGCTGCAACATTTATGATGTAAATGAACATAAATCAGAGGTGATTTGGCCGACCATGGTGGCTCTAGAAAGGCTTCTGTTAGCTAAAGGGATATGTCGTGCTTTTGGTATCATTTGGTTAAGAGGACAGAAAGACAGGAATGAACTTTCTTCCCCTTCTTGCCATACTGAAGGCACAGATGCTTTTTGTCTCAGCTTCAGTGGAAGAGTGTGGGCAATCTGCATCAGGGCTGGGCTTAGCTTGGGAGCAAGGGTAACGAAGACATGGGACAGAACATGATGAAGACAAGCTGTTATAACAGATTTGGGAACTGACTTCGATTTCAGATACTTTGACTGAATGGACTGTAGTTCATTTGACCAAAATGGACAACTGCTTCCAGCACGGTCGCAATCATTGCTCTAAAAGGTTTCTAACTCAGCCATGCAGTAATTGATGGTTAATGATTTCCTGTGTTGAATTCTACGGTCCACATTATGTAACTGTGGAAATTTTAATCTTTGTTCTTCAATCTGTGAGTCTAGGGGGGAAATGGTTCAAAGGTAAATCACATCTTAATATAAATAATGGGTATGAGAAAAGGGAAGGAAGGTGGAATTAGTCCTGTTAAACCATGCTATATATATCATTTGTGTGTTTGCTAAATAGCATAAAATTATCTTTTTTACTGGTAGGCTGGAAATGCAGCAGGAGATTTCTAATGCTTTTATTTCTGAGTTATGTTAACTGTATTAATACATGTGTGCATGCATGCACATACTTCCTTTTCTGTAGAACCATCCATTCCTTCAGTGAGTCCATAATCACTCCTGTCCTACTTCTTGCATTAAACAAACTACAAGTAAGATTTTCACGGCTTAGAAAGAGTCAAAATAAAGTTTTTGTCTAATTATAACCTGTGGTGGAGAGAACCAAGCTGTGTATGAAGAGAGAGAATGTAAAGTTGTAAAGTACCTTTTATGGTCTGCTAGCTAAGCTACACAGTCCCTCCAGCATTTTGGCAAATTCAATATAGCAATCATCTTTTTTCTTGTTTAATTTAYGTGCTTGGGGGAGGGGGTGCTACTGTGGTTACTGACAGCTCTCAAGACTGAAGTTTTCTGAGTTTGTCTTGCAGAAGCAGAGATAAGTACCTCACTGTGCTATAGTGATGGGCTCAGTGTATGAACACAGGTAGATCAGGGACAGGGTACAAAGACAGAAGGCAAAGATAGTTAAATAAATGGACTGTTCTGTTCTTGGTATGTGAGAACATGAATGTGAAGAAATGTGATCTTTCTTCATGACCACTTGGATATCAGCATCCTTCCTTAAACAGGAAGCATCAGTACATGATGTCCTCTGAGTTATGGACCTTATCTAATTCTTCCCATGCCTGAGCTCCATCAAACTCATTTCACAAGCTGATCTGTTCTGCATGACTGCAGTGTCCCAAGAAACACACTTCCAGCTTGCTTATGCTAAGGCTGGATTCTGGACTGTAGATTAAGATGGTAAAGTAAGAGGTTATGTAAGCAAAGCTTGAACTATGTCCAGGATGGGTCTGTGGGAGGATGTCCAATAACTTCAATGGACTTTGCATCATATACTGCAGTGCTAGAGATGAAAAACAAATGACATATATTCAAAGTAGGAGATACTCAGGCAAGCTGTCTTGAAGGTGATTGTACCAAACAAGTTGAACGGAAAAGCCAAGTCAATTGACATGACCACGTTTACCCAGATGTCAACATAGTTTGAAGTATGTGACCAGCCTGCAAGGATCTTTAGCCTGAATGCCAATATATGCAAAGCAATCAAAGATCCCTTTTCCAGACCAAAGGCCAGGCCCCAGTATGGAATTGCCCATGTATTTGAATGGAGTCACAAAGTCACTGCAGAGGTAATGTTGATTTCTACCTGGTAGACAAACAAACCTAAGAGGTTCCCTTTCTTCTTGTGGAGACTCCTTATAGAACTGAACCTCTGGGTAAAGAGGTGTCATTTCACAGGGAGAGAAAAAGGACTTTTAAAATATCTTCTCCCTATCCCACGCTCTCCAATCAGCCCAAATGAGCTGACTGTCAGTGATATTCTCCACAAGGAGAAATGGATATCAGAGTCCAGCAGAAGGTTTCCTTGAGGTGAGGAGTAGAAAGGGGAACGAAAGGAGAAGGATAGGAGAAAATTATTCTCTTACAAGGCATACAGTTATCTCCTCAAAAAAGGACAGCCCAGTGTGATATATGTGAGCAATATTCAGGAAACATGACTGCAAATGCCTCAGGTTCCTCCTGAATTGGTAGGTCTTATTGAGAGCCAAGTTCCCTCTCTGGCTAGACAGTTACCTACAGGAAGCTCTTGGCTGAAGACAATATTTCTGCTGGGCAGACAGAAATCAGCAATACTGAGAGGATGGTCCCACAGACTGGTAATGAAATGTCTTGCTAATGAGAGATGAGTTGGGCTGAGTACAAAGATCATTGCAAGGTGCTGTTGTATATGAGGACATCTGTCAGGTGCAGTTCACCTGCCAGAAACAAGCCATTTTAGCTGGATGCAACTCAAACTTCCTCCGTCTCTACATGATATTTGTATGCTTTATGGAATAAATTCTTCTTGTTACCTTTGTTAGCATGTGTCATTGAATATATAATGTCCTGTCACTTTCACTAGTATGTTCTATTGACTATATCGYTGCTTGCAAAGCTCATGTTGAGTTAATGTACCCGATTTATTTATACAATTCATTTTGCTTTATTTCCAGAGACATGCTGTGACCATACTGTGATGCAGATACTGTGATAGTGACTGTAATAAATAAATTCAGTGAACAATTATCTCCCAAATTCAGCTTCTCTGACACAAATCAGTGGAGAATAGTTCTTCGCTTACATTTAAGAGCTGGTGGTCGCATACCAAATGTGGAGTTTGACCAACAGGGAGTACAAGCAATGCATTTGTGATCAGAACCGGAGGGGTAGGAGGGAAAAACAACTAAACAACTTCACCAATAATAATTTGGAGAGGAAAATCAGTTTTGTGGTGTGAGTGTACTGATAAAAGCAATCTGTTCAAATGTCTGTATTTTCTCCCAAGTTTTATGGTGTATTGCTAGATAGAATGATAAACAGATATTTTTTCAAAAACAATTTTTTTCTTATGAATGCTTGCATTTGGAATAAAAACTATCTTGTCCTTTAGCAAGAAAAAATACATTATTTTTCTTTCTGAATGCAAATCTTTCTGAATGCAAATCTTTTCTTTTTGACTGGGTAAAATTTCACTCTCTGAACATTTTCTTTGGACTACTCTTGCAGTGAAACTGCTCTATATACAGGTTGAGATGGTTTCATTCTACCATTGATCAAAACTGGTAAGTTCCCTCAAATCTCAAATTTCCAAGAACAGAGTGCTGCAGAACAAAAGGAATCACATAACCACTGACTTGTCCCTCTCTGCAGTTTGAGATGATTCTGAGAGCACTTCAGAACTAGATAGTCCAGACTTGAGATAGTTGTGAAATGTATCTCACCTAACATTATAAGTCAACATTTGGGCCAGGTGTCCAGATGCTATGATAGGAAATGGAGATCCTAGTAATGAAGCTAACGGCCTTTAGAGCCTAATTCCTCTGACCAAATGTTGGAATTTACTTTGGGTTGTCACGAATCTTTACCAAACTCCACTCACCATATTGCCCAGATCACTGTTAACTACAGAGGGAGCCAAGAGTGATTTGCTCAGATATAAATGCAAAAACTGTGGATACACATATTCAGTCAAATGAATCACAGCCCTGATTTTGAGATAAACAAAGTTAAGGAGGATGAAGCCCTACCATATGGGGCTTCTTATTATTCTCGTTATTCAATAACCAGCATATTGGGAGGTCCTCTTTATTGCACTATTTAGCAGATATTTCACACTCAGCCTTGATGTTTGTAGTTACTTTAGGCCTCATGATGACAACATGGCACTACTGAGAAGCCAGCAGCTTTGACTGCAAGATTGCTCCAAAGCTCTGAAACTCTAACAAACATTTTATCCAATGATATTCTTGTCATACTAAGCTTTGTACTCTGCGATATTTAACTCACACTATGCTGTTCTGCCTTTGCAGAAGATTTATTAGGAGAATGGCAATATCTTCACATGGGCAAGAGCTGCCAACTGCCAGAGACTCACTTGCCTGTTTGCAAATGGATGAATCTCTTCTCTCCAGGTATGACTTCATGCATTAAGTCATTGCATGGTAGATGAATGGAAGAAAAGCAGGAGTAAGTCATACGAGATGTGGGGAATCATAATACCCAACTGTATATAGCTATAATAGCTGAGGTCTATTCTAGCAGGGTTTGTTTGAGACTTGCTGGGTGATGAACTTAACCACAGGGAGCTGAGGCCTCTCTCCCCACACTTTAATCCTAAGCACCCAGTGAGTGGATTGTAGCTTAGTCTGATCATCTGTGTCAAATATATAGGGTCATGGAGCTGAAGGCCATGGTACAGCCTCACAAATACATGTAATGTAGGCCTTGCCCCTAATAAAATTGGAAAGAATGGACACTGAATATTAGTTACAGAAAGCCTGAGCTCTGTCCCTCAAGCTCCTGTTACTATTTGTACCGTGGTTTGCTGATACTTGAGCTGCCAACAGGAACAAAGAGACTGTTCTGCCATGGCAAGTCGTGCACCGCATGTCTCCTGAAAAGCCAATGCACAGCAGGGCAAAGGGAGGGTAGGTTTTCAGCCTTCGCTCCAAGTTGCCTCGCTTTCCTGGGTTTATGTCAGGCCCTTAGCGTTATTTGAACATAGTTTTTGTGGTTTAATTTGCATAATTGATGAGATGGAAAATTATCTTGGTGATTGATGGATGTTCTGCATGCACCAGAGTCTGTCACAAAATATAATGCATCTGTAGGATGAGCCTGCTGCTCCTGCCATGTTATTTCCCAAAAGGGCTATAAAATTCTAACTTAACCCTGCAGGTTTTAAAGTTTCTTTTGTTTTTAATCTTTTACAATATAATGTATAACACAGTAAACAAACACAGAGACACAGCATCAACTAAAGTTATCATCTTTCTTCATTGTACTCCAAGGACAAGGAGAAGGTAAGAAATGGTATTGTAAGTGTGGAACTGATCCAAGGCTTTCCTATACCAGGTGTTCACACTATTTAGTAGACTTTCACTGTAGATATGCCTATACATTTTCTCCTCCTTTGGGTATGGTCTGCCTCTAACAGAAGTTTGTATTAATAAAAAAAAAWTTACATTTACAATTGGTTTACAGTATGCATATAGTCAGATATCACTGTTTATATGATAGGTGGACTTTTCTTGGTAACGTATTCTTTTACAATCAAAAGTTGGTGCCAAGTGCAAAGATACACTTCAACAACTAAGAATGCTTCTTCCCACGGGAAACCTAACTTGGTCCTTTCCTGTCAAGCAAAGCACTGAGACATATGAGTGACTTGAAGTACATCTTTAAGCTGTGAATGGGTTTGCATATGCTTTCCATTCAACATGTGCTGAAGCTTGCTGTTGAGCAGAGATGGATTTAGGGATGTATGCGACTTCTTTGCTGAACTGTGACTTTGGAGAGATGAAGTCTCCCCTGTTCTGCCCGCAAATTAGTGGCCAAACACAGCAGGTAGTTATGCAGTTTTTATTCACCGGAATTATTTGGTGACTGGACATGATTTGTGGTGTCTGTCCTACACCATTTTATCAACTAAGACTCAGGAAGCTTGGGGACAAGTTAGCTGATGAGCTGTTACTTGCCCTAAATGGGGAGGCAATTCCTCTGACCAGTCTGAGGTCGAAGTTTGTGACCAGTCCTGATGCCACAGGACACTGAGCTTTAGAGAACAGAGGAGAAGAGGCTCCATCTAATCCTATGTGTGCTTTATTCAGGGAGCATTTATGAAGCAAGAAGGGAGAGAAGAAGATGAAAAGAGAGGAGCTGTCTCGATCCTCAGATTGAACATATCCAAAGACCATGAGCAGTATTTCCAGGGCACTTTCAAATCATGACTTGAACAAACTAAAAGCATAGGCTAAGCCTAGCTCTTGAGGGAGTTTTGCTGTGTCAAATGCATTTTCTAAATAGCTCTAGCTTTAGTATACAGAGGACACAACTGAACTGATGTTAATGGAGCTGGAGAAGATGAACCACACTGCCAGTTCTCCAACCTCTTAAGAAAAAAGAAATCAGAATAAAGRATTTACCCCCAAAACTCTTTACTGTGATAACTTGTTGCACTGAATGAGAATTTGCTTCAATGGGAATTTGTTCTCTGAGTTACATATAGATTTCTTCAAACTGTGAATGGGCTTAACCTGCTTTCCTTGGTGATCTAATTCAATCTGCTTTTGTTCCTATCTGCAATAGGATAAATGCATGCATGTAGTACTGTGTATGTGCTTTTTCTATCATTTATATACCATTAAATGTTTGTTGCAGGAAAAGTATAAATCATAACAAAAAAAAAAGGAAAATAATGAAGAACTAGGGGTAGACATCGACAAAGTCATGTCTATGTATGTCCCTAAAAAACAGTTCCAAACTTAAAATGGTTTAGCTTCTGAGCTCTGAGGTGGAAAAATCAGATGGGAATGACCACATTATTTTTTTCCAACACAAAACTTCTCTACCAAGCAAAATGAAAGACATTCTTCCTGCCCCTGATCCACACCAAATGCTGCTCCAGTTTGAAGTGACAAAGGGTTGATTAGTTATGATCAGCTGCTACAGCTGAGATGATACAGCACTCCAATCAATTCCTCAACAATCAATTCGTTACACCAAATTCTCTCTCCATCTGTGGCTACCTGACATCCATCAGGGCCCCTCTTCTCCTGGGGAGCACCTGAAGATAACTCAGTGGGCTGAAATGGCGATCACTTGTTCGGTATGCTGTTGGGCAGGTATGTTAACGGCGTTAACCCTCTGGAGCTGAGCAGCTCAGCTGCACACTTCAAGTTTCCACTGTGATATTATATTTGACATTCAATTTGAAACCCTAAACTCCTTTAATGCAATATCTCAGCACAATGATAGTAATAAGGTAGTACCACTTGCTTTCTATTTAACTACCAAAGGCAAAATGGAAAGGGGGAGAAAACAGACCCAATTATTTTAACCCCTTCAATACTAGCTACATTGGTGGCTGGCTTTGTAAGCACATTCTTCTATGTTAAATCACACTGGGAAGAAAGGCAGGAAAGTGCTTTTTCCTGAACAACTAAAACGGTTTGTTTTGTTCTGTTTTCCTCCATGAAAGTCCCAGAGGCTGCTATTTTACTGTGTGAGCCTCGGCAAAATGTGTGGAGGTGATACTTGTTCCAAACAGAGCTATCTTTGCACATCTGGCAGTAGTGAAACGGTTAAAATCTTATCTTTTTAAATGTAGGGCCATGGTTTACCCTGAAGGGACCCTTGCCAAGGTCCTTCCAATACTTCAGAAATCTACCTCCATGGTTTTGTCATCATCCCACACCAATACTACAGCAATATGATAGCAATGGTTTAAAGTTCTCTGAGGTCTTTCCCATTCAGAGGAATGGGTGGAAAAATCAGTGCAGCAATTCTCACTACGTTTATTTTAGAAATGGCGAAAACGTGTCAAAYCCCAAGTCTAGTTTTGTTGGGAGATGGAAGGTTGTTTACTATCCAAGCTGAAATACTGACTATGCACCTTTAGGGTTTCTCAAGTCTCAAATTTGGGACTGTCAGTTTTGGAGAGCTTTGAACCACCATTTCTAGCCCAAATCTTCCTCCAGTCCTTTAGGCACAGCAGGACTGTCACCCAGGCTTTTGTCAACCTTCCAGGCTGATAAAATATGAAGTGTGGTTGTGTTTTACCAAGTTTTGCACAGCTCTTCCACTGCAGTTCACCTTCMATTAGACTCAGGGAAATCTGAGACACCATGAGTCAAAGTAGGGATCTTAGTGGGAGGAAAGGGATTTTAACAGACCTAAAGTAAAATACAAGGATATTTAATATCTCTACTATACATATGCTTGTAAATGTAACATTTTTCTTTCTAGCAATTCCATTTGTTTCTCTTCTAGTCTTTTTTTCATCTTTTCTTCCATATGTGTAGCAGTATTTTATATACTATGTCTTTGTCCATGTTTCTAGACACACAACCTGTACAGTAATGGACGGTATAAAACTTCCCTGACTGCCTCTTCCCAGCTTGTCCTTAGGTACCAAGTGAATGTCAGAGATCTAGACTCAAACTATTTAAAAGCATTTAGCTAGCTTTACACRGCAACTCTTCGGTCAAACTTTCTCTGCTTTAGGAAAGGACATGTCGCCCCTCTTGGCAAATCAATTATTCAGACGCTGTGATAGTCCGAGGCATCGTATCAGTAATAAAGTAGTGAATTATTAATCACGGCTTGTGCCGTTTCGATTAGATTTGGGAAATTCAGGATTAAATTTCTGGCACCCTGTGTCTCGGATTGAGCTCAGCCCAGCTGGCCTGACAGGCATGAGCTGGCTTTGTACTTCAGAGGAGGCTGGTGGATAAAAATTACTTGAAAAGCCTCAGAACTTCAATTATTATTATTAGTATTACGGAAGGAACTGGAGTGACTGAAAATAGACTTCCAATCTGCAGGGCAGTTTTGGTTTCACACAAAACTTGTACTGTAATAGCTCAGTCTTCTTTTCTGGTTACTCTRAGCTCATCTGCTTGCTGCAAGAAAGGCTAACCCTGCTTGAAAGATGAGGCAGTCTGGTGAGGTCTATGTGTCTGTGTACAATATTTACACTTTCCRCATTTTCTCAGGGTTCTGAGGATACTCTGGGAGACGGAAATCATATTAATTAGAAGCACAGGACCAGCGCTCCCACAGCTTTGGCACTATCTGTTGAGGGAGGAAGAGCCTCACTGGAAGAAGTGAGAGCCTTGGTGTCCAGAAGACTTTGCTTACATCCTGCTTAAGGCTAGAGAAAAAGGATTTTGGCTTTCTCTGCCTTGCCCACATCAGACTATCATCCCTCACAGTGCCCTGCCTTGTAAATTCAACTCATTTTCACTCAACTTGGATTTTTTTGCTGTTGCCTGTTCCTAGTGTGCACTGTGGAAAGCGTGCTCTGCAATCCTGGTGAGCCCTCCCTTCACTGAAGAGGAGTTTTATGCTATAATGAGAGGAGCACAAACACGAAAGAGGAAGGCAGCCAGGAGAGGGGAGGCTGTTGAGAACACATGGGGAGTTTCTCAGAGAAATGCTGCCCACTGAAATTAGTAGGGAGGCAGAAAGAAAGAGAAGGGAGGATGAAGGTGCTGTGTCTGGTTGAGGGTCACTGGCTGGAGAAATGATGGGGTGAAATGGCAGGACGTTAGGGTGGAAGCGGGACGTCTGAGCACGGCACTAAGAGCTGGACAGCATGGGAGTTTTGAGCTGCTGGGAGTGGGGAGATGTGAGCTAGGGGAATGCAGGGCCTCAAAGCCACCAGGGAGAACCAGGGCAAATTCTGGGGTACCCTGACCCTGAGCTGAAAACCTGTCACAAAACTATAAAGAAAGAGCATCCACTGATGACATTTCATTTTTATTCTTTGCCAATAGGCACAGAAGAAGTTAGTCACTTCTTCAGCAGTTAGGTTGGGAAGTTAAGTAACTTTGGCCAGGCCTTAAGGAAATCAAAGGAAAAACCCAGGTGACCTGACCCTATGCTCACATCCTTGTCAATGTGAACTGATAGCACAGGTCTGAAATGAAGCCTGCCGGGTTTCTCCCTGTGATGTTGGCCTTTTGCTAGACATACAACTGAGGGAACAGCTTTCGCCACAAATGTAGTCCAATTCAAAACCTGAACAGGACTCAAAAGTGACCAAGTTGAAAACCCTTGACATGAAGGAAATAACATTTCACTCTGTGCGGTTTTAATTTCATCCCTCTGCCCTGGAGTCAGAGGTTTCTTAACAGAATGAGGAGTGTGGAGTGTATATGCATTGTGGAGAGGAAAGTCTGTGTCAGGAGATGCTGCATGTAGCTAGTTTCTTACCCTTAGAAGCCTTCATGACTTTGGGGGAAAGGAAAAGTTAAAAAAAAAAAAAAAAACAAGGTTTTGAAAGAATATTTTTTTGAAAGAGGAGCTGAAAAAGACATCAAAACAGATCAAAGAAACTCATGGAAGTGGGAAAAAAACCAGCGAGAGGGGGGAAAAAAAGAGAAGGAAAAGCTCCTGCAGTAACATTGGATGAAAATTAAGCTTCTCAGATCTGTTTAAAAGATATTCTGTTTGATCTTTTATATCTTCTGCTCTGATTATCCAGGTTCCTTTTGATGTTGCTGAGCCCTATAGAACTGATATGTAAAAATACACATACATATGTATTAATATAGCGGGTACAGATGCACATGCACACACCCCCTCATGCTGTCCTTGCTGCCCATGAATGGGAGATATGGAGCCAAAAGAGATGAGGCTGCACAGSAGCAAGCTCCTGTTCTCTGGCCCCAAGTTGTGTGTCTAGCTCCCGTGCCACGGTGTCCTGCTAATAAGAGCTTCCCTGCCACCTTCCTGAATARAAAGTTCTAGAAAAAGCTGTGCTATGAGATCCACGGTTCAGAGAAATGCTGAAGGGTGCATGAAGACCTGCATTTTCTGAAAACACACGTGCCTCAGAAAGGTCAGAAAAACTGGATTTTACCCCCTTTCCCTGATGGTGAGGGAGCATGGACGGGGCTGCCAGGAGGACTGGGAAGGACTTGGAAAGAGTCAGAGCCATTCCCAGCATCCCATTCATTGCTGGGTTGGGAAGAGACRGATGGAGGCTGAATTAAAATGCCCTCCTTGGCCAGGCAGCGAAGCTATTTTGCCTTCAATCTCACCATTTCCAAAGCCCTCCTTGTGGCCACTCAAAGGCAGCAGGTCCTGGCCACAGGAGGCTGGGAGAAGGGTACCSTCTCTCCAGAGCCCGGGCCTCACTCCTCCAGCCTCCAGTCCTTGCTGCCGCCCTGGTCAAACACCTCCAAACCTTTAATCTGCTTACCCTCGGGAGGCCCCAGGAGGCAGGCAAAGTGCCGTTAAGCTCATTTTACAGCAGGAAACGCAAGCGATTTACATACAAATAAAGAAGAAGCTGGCAGCAGAGGTAGGACCTGAGCTTCATCTCCTGTTTCTCTGGGCCTGAGAGCACTCCTCTGCCTCTGCCTCTCACCTCCAGGTCTCCTCGCATTTTGCCTTTCATGGCCAGGCACAGGGTTATCATACCCAAACTAGCAGGAGGAAAATGCTGCCCTCCTTCTGCCATCCTGTCCTTGCTGTCTCCCAGACCTTGGGGACCAGCTATTTCGGTGCTGACTCCCCCTGCCCCGCAACCCTCCTGCGAGGACGAGCATGGGCAAAGCACTTCAGCTCAGTRTGGGCTCACACCTGTGCTTTCCTGCAATGTGAATACACTAAAATGCTTCTAATTCTTATAAATGCTTGGAGTGGTGCACAGGCAGCAAGTACAGTATCTTGGTTTTTCTTAGCTGGAGCTAGTACACTTGGTTGCTTCAGCCTCTGGGCACTGGCAGCCTGATCCCGTCTCGCTAGCTGCAGTACTGTGTATTTATTCTCATTGCTCCTCTTCCCAGGCTCTCCCCCACCCTTTCTCAGATGTTTTCCAAGTAGATCTGTCTATTGCCACTCCCCTCCTAACACTCCTAATTAAAAATAAAGAAGGAAAATACACAGCAAAATTATTTTAGTTTTACAGAGAGCAATAAAATGATCAAAGGCTTATTTGTAGCTAACAGCGCGCACACGCCATTCATTGAACTACCATGATGGGGGGGAACATTTTCTTCATCTCCTTACAAATGTGTTTCTTTAAAAAAAATCAATGGAAGCAGATTTTTTAATTAAAATAGATGCTGCTCCTTCCTGCCCCTGATGCTGCTACATGTTTTGCTGCTGTTGTGGCTGCTGTTATCTAATCTGGGGCTTTATTTATTTATTTATTTATTTACTAGCCACTGACAATAGGAGATTGCAGCTTTGATTTCCCTGCTAGACTTGGGGGAACAGAAGGGAGGTGGGCCTGCCAGAGGGAAAATGCTTTTGTTCTGTCTCTGGTCTCTTTAGTACGCAGGTGAGGGTCAAACACCCCCTTTCTCATGCTTTCCCCTCCTCCAGCCCTGGTGAGGGATACAAAAGCTAAGCCTTGCTGTCTCCTTCTCTCCGTCCTTTTTACAGATGCAAATCCCTGCTGCTCAAGCTCAAGAGTGTTTCAAGGAATAAAATGTGCTCTGTGGAAACGCCTTCATTTGAAGGTGTTATGGAGATCTGGAACCGAACCGCTGAATGGCTGGTCTTTTTTTTTTTTTTTTTTTCATTTTTCATTTTTCCATTTTTTTCTCCCTTCCCTCTTATTCTTCCATAAGAAAATACCAATTTAGGGCTCCAATAAAAAAATCAAGCAAGCTAGCTACTAGAGCACTCACCCTTCTTCCTAATCCAGGAGATCTGAATCACTAGTTTTTTTCCTATCTCTCTCTATCCCTGTTCCATGGGCTCCCGTTGCACACAATATCAAAGGGTTTCCAAGGAGGTTTTCATATGAGTCTCCAAGATAAACACATTTGCTCYAAGCGTGTTGCAGTCAGAGCTAGCACTGGACTTTGTGGGGGCCAGGCAGGAGCTAGCCTGTGTGTCCAGCTTCTCACTCTCCCTGGTGCACTGGCTGATTTCTGCTGTGATCCCTTCAAATTCACACATGTGTGTAGAGGCAGGGATTCATTTGCTCACAAGGACTGGCAGTGCCCACTTATTTAAGCATCCTAAAATCTAAAGCAGAGACGAAGTCTCAGAGGTTCTAGATGTAACCTAAGGGATACTTCTAGCTAGCATGGGCCAAGCATGATTTGCACTAGCCAAAGATTTGGCCAGAGCATTTATCTTTATGTGTGTCATTAGGACATAAGGTCACTGCTGCAGGGCCCAGGAAGAAATTTGTCCTTTCCATCCCTGACTGCACTGTTGGCCAGGTGCTTTTGAAAGGGAGAGCTTCACATGGCCCTCAGGCACCAAGCACAGACCACTGCTGGAGGCACGGTACCTGACTAGACAGGTCACTGATTCCATCTGTTATGATAAACTGTAACTTCCTATGTGGAAGGAAAMTGGCAGTTAAAACTGCCCAGAGAGTGCTTTTTTCCTTTCATCTTACCACCCAGTATCTATAGATCTGTTTGTGTCTGACTTCCCAGATTCTGCACACCTGTAACCTCCACTGATCTCAAAGGTTGCCCCAGGCWCTCTGTTCTTCCCCAGATCTGCGGGTAGGTGCTGGCAGTCTTACATATGGACTGAGCAATGTCTGTGAATAATTGAATGTTTACCTCATTGGCCAGAATGCACATTGACCAAATAATTTTTTTAAAATGACTTCCTAGTCTGCCAGATTCACCCTCTTTACCTAAAACTTTTTTTTTCATTTTGTTATGGATTTTCTCCCTTTACATTAAATGTTAGCAGATTAATAARTAAAAATCTGAAAAAGAAAATCAAAATGCTCTGTTTAAAAATATCTCATCAACAAAGCAAAAGTTTCACATTTTCACTCAAGTGCTCAAGTGATGACTGTGGTATCTTATTTTTTGATAGAAGCATGCATATATTTCCATTCAATGCTTAAATACTATCTTTTTTTCAATGAATAAAATATTTGACCAAAGTCTTTCCACTACCGTAATCCTGAATAATATTTTACACTATATCTGCACAGAAAATTAAATGCCAGGCAMTGTTCTGTACAGTGCAATCCAAACACCAGTCTGTCAACAGGTGAGGCTTATCCYTGGCATGGGTTGGGTGTGGGTCAACTAGTTTTGTCCCAAGAAGTTTCTGGGCATGGTCTGGAAGATGGCACTGGGACCATTTCCAGTGGACATACTGGACAGGGCCATTTAGTTCTGGAGGAAGAGAGTYTATCAGTTGGCTGCAAGCTGGTCTGTGTCAGCTCGTATCATGGCTAAAGAAGGTCCCTGACAGTTTTTGTTTACAAATATACATATATCCATAGTCTTTCAACTGTTTCAGCAGTTGTTTGGGATCATGCAAGAAGAAAGGCACTTGTTAAGACGTGTYAGGCAACAAATGCTATTCCTACTCCTGTATCTATATATACAGTATAAATACAGGGAAGAAATAAGGYATTCTCTTAAAACCAGAATACCGTCTTTGACTCAGTAATCTTCAGATTTAGAGATTCACTTTTGAAAGGGCACAGAAATACAGGTGTTTACAACATTTGGAGAAAGGTAGGTGTTTACAACAGATATACCTCCATCTGAGATAATCACTTTAAGCTTTCTTCTGTAGGCCACGGGGATCCGGTCTGCCAAGTCTAGAGGGCAATTCTCATCCTGAGGTAGACATCTACATTCAACTAAATCACACGTACCCTAAAAAAGCCCCTTTCTCACTGTGTTCTACATTTTAAGTCTCAGCTGACTTGCCCTGTTGAAATATTTTACACTTTAGTTAGGTGACTTTGATGAGGATAAATTTAGGGAATATTAAACCTGTCCTGTAAGTTTAAAAGTTCCTTCTTCAGAGCTGTTCAGGACATTAACAGGATTATGCAGAACCTGATTGGACTGTGGTTTCCCTAAAGCTAGGTGTGCAACAGCATATGGAAATAAATACTTCTAATTTCAGATCAAATCTCTATGGACAGAGATACCACGTGTGCTCAACAGTGCACATTTTGTCATTTGTATGTGCAGATATTCACTTTGTAGAGGAAACAGTTTGCTGTATCCATTCACTAGTGAACCCCCCTTTCTTTTTCTTAATGTTATTAAGACCTCAAAATGCATGGAAAATTTAGAAAAACTGAGATATAAACAGCTTCCCTTCCCCCACCACCCACACTTACATAAGCACACACACTGAAAAGAGGTAAACTATATATATATCTGCAAAAGATAAAATCCATTTAAAAATGCAGTCTCTAACCCTTTCCAGCATCTGTCTTTATCAGGTGGTAAGTAAAGACTTTCACACCAGTGGAGTGTAAATTCTGTTAATAAATTCTGCCACAATATCTTTGAAAGTGTGAGCCAATAAAATGTTATACATAGAGATTAAATTATATCCAGGCTCAGCAGAACAGCAGTGACATCTTTTCAGTGGACCGAGGCTAGGATAAGGGTTTTTAAGCATCTCTCTTTACCATTTGAAGGGAGCTGAAGAAGGACACTTCACTCACAATACCTTGGAATAGACGTATCTCTCACAACAGCTCCTTGTAACCATCCACGTATGGATGTTATCATGGGAATAGTTGCTTGCTATACGCACCTTTGCTCCAACGTACATTATCTATTGGTGATATAAGAAAGTTTTTGAATGATAGCTTGACAGTGAAGAAGTTCTAGTCTCCATCAGTCCCCTCCTGTGCCAATGCAGGGGAAAGTGTCTTAGCCTCAGCATTAATTAAACTATATGAAGTCTGATCCTGTCATGGAAGATCTGTACGTAGATTCAAACTCTCTAACAACATCCTATCTTCACTGACCTGTATTTACCAGGTAAAATAAATAACAAGATCATTTTATCACTATAGCATCAAAAACTTTTGTCTGTCTGTAAAATACAGGGGTTAACTTATCTGCTCTTGAAAACCACCAAAGCTGCACTGAAGCTTACTGATTTACATCAGTAAAGCACTAGCTCTTGTAAAGGTTTTCTCACTGAGAAAGGCTGAGCCAGAGAGTGACTATTACTGACATAACCAGAAAGATTTTCTCTCTGGGACCAGAAGGGCTCTACTTTATACCCTACTTTAGAAAATAGGCCTGATCCCTATGAGTCCTAGGTCTTCCACTGTCTGCTCTTTCTCTACACGTTATGCCTTCTCATGGCAGAGGGTTCAGCATTTACTACGCACTGGATGATATACAGACCACATGTCTACCTCTGCTTTCAGGTCTGGCTTTCAGTGGGTTTACCTCCAAATTGCCACTTTTTGGCCTGTGTCCATGATTTTGCCTAAAGGTCTGCTTTTGCCCMTGTGGATTTCACAAGAATGAGGATGGAAATTTTAGGGCAACAACAAGGAAAACTATCTATATGATTATTTAGGTTATCTTTGCAGTAAACAGGGCCAGCGAACAGGTCCAGGCAATGTCCTGTGGCTCGCCAAACTCCATCACTGTTAACACAGTGTTGGCCAAGTACTATTCTGGAACTCATCCAGGTCTGGTCTGGGGGATAGCACAGACCAGAAACTGTTCCCAGTCTGCAGTATGGTTATGCACACTCTCTTTTGTGATGAAAGAGAGCTTAGCACTGTAAATGTGAACCATATCGTGCCATCTGTCCTTAGGTCCGGGGAACGCACCTGCAGTGGTGTAGATGTAGTTCTTGCCTACATCTGTTTCTGTCAGCTGGGTGCTCAATCTTGCTCTGTTGTGTGTACACACTATYAAGATCAGAAAGTCCCTAAACAGGGAAGTCATACCTGCAGAAACTCATTATATTTTCCCTGATTTTAATGTGTTTTTGCTAAAMATCTAGTTCTGGCCACTGCTTAAAAAAGGATACTGGACTACTTTTTTCCTTGATTAGAACTGCTATAATAACTCTTATATCCTAAAATATCTTTGTCATCTTTAAGAATAAAGCATTCCTGAGTTCTTGCTTCTAACTCTCCCATTCCCATCTATAGGTTTCTGTTTAATCAGCCCATTCTAACCACTGCATTTCTCCCCCTTGAAAATCAGGGCTGACTTTCAGATCTCAGCATGACTGGAAAAAAAGTCTGGCAGCAAATAAAGCAAAGAGTTGCTTTTCCCTCCAGAATCTGTGTGTGAGGATGAGATTGGCACAAGTTATTGGCCAAAATATCACTTATGAGTAGCAAAGCTCTTCCTAGGACAATCTCTTTCACACCCCACTTACAAAAACAACAATAGCTTTGGTATCATTTTGAAAGAGAAAGAAAAGAAGATGTGCGGGTGGGAAGGGCAGGAATTACAGCCCGTATATTAATCAGATAGAAAAGCTCTGTCTCCTAGAATTCTTTCATTAGCTCGCGAGACAGGTGCCCTCCGACCTCCAGCATCACTTACTTCCTTAGTAACAACTACTGCTGGCAGATGATCCCTCTTGTAGGCTTCATCCATATTCAAAGAGTTGTCACATCCAACTGATGCTAAGCAGCTAATCAAGTGGAAATTTATTTTCCTTTTCTTTTTCTTTTTGTTCCATTTTACTCCTTCTCCCATGCCAGTAAGATAGTTCCGTGCCATGGAGTCAAACTCCTCTGAACCCTGAGAAAGGGCTAGATAGATGGGGAAAAGGAGACAATCCCTTTTCAGTCCACACATTAAGTCTCTCAGGATTTTTCCCTTTTTRTGTGTCAAGTGTATGACTGTTTCGCATTCCCATTAACAGAATTTAAGAACAACCAGGCACAATCAGATGCTTGACTAAGACAGCCATCATGTCACACTTACTTTTTGGTTGAAAATCTCCCATCAAAACTCTCTGAGAAAGAAAATTAAGTTTTAAATACTGTCTAGGTTTTGGAAGGAAGTGACTTTATTCTAAAGCAGTTTATTTTACAACAGATGTAGGGTGTGAGGAGCTTACTAAAAGCTTAAATTTTCCACAGAGAAGGTTAGTACTTTCACTAATACAATTTTATTGTATTTGTTTGCTTTTTCTTACAAAAAAACCCACCAGCTATATTGTGCTTCCTTCCCAGGTTCAGAACCAGACTTGTTAAAGAGGCTCTGAAATGTTCAGCAGCAACTGAAATAAGAATATTTTATGTGCACATGATACATTTTGTGTGACAATAGTTGCTAGTAGAGAATTTGTGGTCATCTCTTCTAGCTATGTGCAAAGAATAAAGTGAGGTAATTTCAGACAGTGAAAATGAGAACACTAAGTTTGAAACGGCAACTATTACATGAGAAAATCTGACACTTGTAATCTCGATGAGACCAAAAGAYCAGAAGGATAATGAAGATGCCATTTCTGCATTTTTCCATTCTGAGGTTCATAGATTTCTGATGGGTTGAATATTCATCTAGGGGAAAATCTAAGGTCATTGGGTTCAGATAGATAGTGAATCTTTTTTCACAACTGTATATGAATGACTGTTGGCAAAAGAAAATCAAAGTCAAGAATTTCTGCTCCAAAAATATAGGACTTCAGTGCTTTTATTCAAAAGGAATCCCAGGACACCTAAAAAATGTTATTTCAAACTTTTTATGGGGGGGGGAAGTATCTTGATACAGCTAGAATTCCTAAAATCAGTCCCAGATTTTTCTGAAAGAAAAAAAGGAAAGCAACTAACCTGAAGCATCTCTAATAAAAATGAACCATCTATAAAGTATAACCCTATTACAATGCCATTGACTTATATAATTCAGAGGAAATGCTGACATCCTTCATTCAAGCACTAGTTTCAACCTCCTGATAACGTTGTTTTAAATTGTGATGGATTCTGTTCTTCATCCACGAGTAAACTCAAGGAGAATAAATGTATATACGGATGCTTTTGAGTGCGCAAAACAAAGGGAAGGAGGAATGCAAGGCATACCGGTACCAGACAAACACAGCTCCCACAAATCTCCCTTATTTCCAGCATCCGCTGCCAGGTTTCTTGGTATAACGTGCAATGCATAATTTACTCCTCATGTCTTTCCTTTAATCATCCTGTTAGTACAGATTCTTCCATGGGCATCCTTGATATCACTGCCTCTCCTGTCATTGGTGCAAACTGAAACTGGCTGGTAGATTTACTTACATGAGTGTGCACCCTGCAGAAYTGCTGCTGCAACTTCTTAGCAGCTTCTGTCTTCATGACACTATTTTTGGACCTCCCTCTCACTCTCTCTTGTCTAGCAATGTCTTGTCTCATGGAGACTGGAGAGCTAAGTTCGTTAAAAAGGAATTTGGTGGGTTATTGCACAAAATTACCTCTATTTACATCTGCTGCCTGTCACTTTCAATGCTCCATGCCTTTTATCACTTAATGCTTCCACTACCTGTCCATGCCAACTTTCAGTGGGCAGCAATTGTAAACTCAAGTTAGTATTGCTTGCTGCATGCATGTCTTTCTACAGAAGCTGCCTTTAGTGGGCTGTGTGAGCTGATGTCTTGGCCAAGAATGTTTGCTCATTGGTAAGACAGAGTTACAGCTGTGCTGATATCCAGAAATGCCAAGAATATTTACATTTATGTAAATGATTTTCCTAGGCTCAATTAAAATTGAATTAAAACTGTTACTAACTTGTTGACATCACCTGAGAAGAAAAAAGTAAAACTAAAAGTAAGCTTGTGGCTGGAGTGAACACTGACTTTCAGATCTCAACTGGACAAGGCTAGGATATTTCAGCTAAAAGAATTTCTGAATCCCTGCTCACAGAAGACAACTTGGTTAGTCAATGGGTGACTACATAATAAAAGTCATGTACTTGACACATTTAGGTGGTGAAGACCCATCTGAGATCTCAGTGCTTTGAGAACCCAGAGGTAAAAGGCCATACCTCTTTCCTGGTAAGGCACCTGCTATGCTGTATCATACAGTGGCCCACAGCCCACAGAGCAGTATGTTATCATAAAATCATAGAATTAGTAACGTGGAAGGGACCTCTGGAGATCATCTAGTCCAACCACCCTGCTCAAGCAGGGTCACCTAGAACATGTTAGACAGGGTTGCATCCAGGCAGGCCTTGAAGATCTCCACAGAAGGAGACTCCACAACCTCTCCGGGCAACCTGTGCCAGGGCTCCGTCACTCTCACACGGAAGAAATTCCCCCCTCATGGTCAGGCGGAACTTGCTGTCCTTCAATTTCTGCCCATTGCCTCTTGTCCTGTCACACAGGACAACTGAAAAGAGTTTGTCCCCGTCCCCCTGACACCCTCCCTTCAGGTACTTGTACACACTGATCARATCCCCCCTCAGGCTTCTCTTCCCCAGGCTGAAGAGGCCCAGCTCTCGCAGCCGTTCCTCATAGTGCAGGTGCTCCAGCCCTCTGATCGTCTTCGTAGCCCCACGCTGGACTCTCTCCAGTAGCTTGATGTCTCTCTTGTCCTGGGGAGCCCAGAACTGGACACAGGACTCGAGATGAGGCCTCCCCAGGGCTGAGGAGAGGGGCAGGATCACCTCCCTTGACCTSCTGGCAACACTGTTCCCAATGCACCCCAGGACACCGTTGGCCTTCGTGGCCACAAGGGCACATTGCTGGCTCATGGTCAATTTGTCATCCACCAGCACTCCCAGGTCCTTCTCTGCAGAGCTGCTCTCCAGAAGGTCGGCCCCCAGCTTGTCCTGGTSCCTAGGGTTATTTCTCCCTAGGTGCAGGACTCTGCACTTGCCCTTGTTGAACTTGATGAGGTTCCTCTCTGCCCAACTCTCCAGCCTGTCCAGGTCTCTCTGAATGGCAGCACAGCCCTCTGGTGTATCTGCCACTCCTCCCAGCTTGGTATCATCAGCAAACTTGCTGAGGATGCACTCCATCCCCTCATCCAGGTCATTGATGAAAAAGTTGAACAGGATGGGACCCAGGACTGAGCCCMGGGGGACTCCAMTAGCCACAGGCCTCCACCTAGACTCCACGCCACTGATGACGACCCTCYGAGCTCTGCCTTTCAGCCAGTWCTCAATYCACCTCACTGTCCACTCGTCTAACCCACACTTCCTGAGCTTCTCTAGGAGGATGTTATGGGARACAGTGTCAAAARCCTTGYTGAAGTCAAGGTACACAACGTCCACTGCTCTCCCCTCATCTACCCAGCCAGTCATGCCATCATAAAAGGCTATCATCAGATTGGTTAAGCGGGATTTCCCCTTGGTGAATCCATGCTGGCTAGTCCTGATCACCTTCCTTTCCTCCATATGTCTGGAGATGACATCCAGAATGAGCTGTTCCATCACCTTTCCAGGGATGGAGGTGAGGCTGACTGGCCTATAGTTTCCTGCGTCCTCCTTCTTGCCCTTCTTGAAGACTGGAGTGACACTGGCTTTCTTCCAGTCCTCAGGCACCTCTCCAGTTCTCCAGGACCTTTCAAAGATGATGGAGAGCGGCCTGGCAACAACATTCGCCAGCTCCCTCAGTACCCATGGGTACACCCCATCTGGGCCCATGSATTTGTGGATGTCTAGCCTGCCCAGAAGGTCTCTAATCCTATCCTCCTCAACCAAAGCAAAGTCTTCCCTTCTCCAGACTTTCTCCCCCACATCCAGGCTACAGGATTCCTGAGGGCTGCCCTTAGCAGTGAAGATTGAAGCAAAGAAGGCATTCAGTAATTCTGCCTTCTCTGTATTCCTTGTCACCAGGGCCCCTGCCCATTCAGTAGCGGACCCACATTTTCCCTAGTCCTCCTCTTGTTGCTGATGTATTTGAAGAAGCCCTTCCTGTTGTCCTTGACATCCCTTGCCAGATTCAGTTCCAACTGGGCCTTAGCCTTCCTCGCCGCATCTCTACATACACTGGCTGCATTCCTATAATTCTCCCAAGTAGCCTGCCCCCTCTTCCACATTCTGTGTACTTTCTTCTTCTCTCTGAATTTGGTCAAGAGCACCTTGCTCACCCATACAGGTCTCCYGCCCCTTTTGCTGCACTTCTTACTCACTGGGATGCAACACTGTTGAGCTTGGAGGAAGTGATGTTTGAATATTAGCCAGCTCTCACAGACCCCCCTTCCTTCTAGGGCCTTAACCYATGAGATTCTACCGATTAGGTCTCTGAAGAGCCCAAAGTCAGCTCTCCTGAAGTCCAGGGTTGCAATCCTGCTTGTTGCCTTACGTCTTTCCTGCAGGATCCTGAACTCCACCATCTCGTGGTCACTGCAGCCAAGGCTGCCCCTAACCTTCACATCTCTAACCAGTCTCYCTCTGGTGGTAAGGACAAGGTCCAGSAGGACACCTTTCCTYGTAGGCTCCTCCACCATTTGTGACAAGAAGTTGTCATCAATGCATTGCAGGAGCCTCCTGGACTGTTTGTGCCTTGCTGTGTAGTCCCTCCAGCAGATRTCAGGGTGGTTGAAGTCCCCCAYGAGAACCAGGGCCTGTGGTCTTGAGGCTACCTTCAGCTGTCTATAGGAGGCCTCATCAACTTTCTCTTCCTAGTCAGGTGGCCTGTAGTAGACACCCACAACAGTGTCCCTCGTGTTAGCCTGTCCTTTGATCTTCACCCATAAGCTCTCGACTGCCTCCTCCTCCCTGCCTAGGCAGAGCTCGATGCAGTCCAGTTGCTCTCTCACATAAAGAGCAACTCCACCACCTGTCTCTCCTAAAAAGCAYGTATCCATCCATGGCAGCATCCCAGTCATGCGAGCTATCCCACCATGTCTCCRTGATTGCAACGAGATCATGGCCCTGTGATYGCACACAGATCTCCAGCTCCTCCTGTTTGTTCCCCATACTGTGTGCATTGGTATACCTGCATTTCAAAGAGGTGGTCATGCCTGCAGGTTTTCCAGGAAGGGTGTATGGGGATCCCTCACAGCCATGTCCYGAATGCACATCCCCAGCTGCATGCACCCGTTGGCGCCCCTCCAACTCGTTTTTGTTGTCTACCCTGTCTGTATGACACCCCCCCTTCCCCCTCCTACCTAGTTTACTCAAGTCTACTATACACTCCTGGTCGTGCTGCACTGCCCCAGGTACTAGAAAAATCTCAAAAACCAACCCATTTTCCTGTCTAACATCCATCACCTTCAGCTTTGTTTACTTGTGCAAGCCATTCAGCAGAAACATTCAAAGGAAGAAGAACAGCAGTGTGTGTGTTATTTCCTCGGACCYCAGCAGGCACCAGCTCATTTCCCACACTGCAGAAACTCAGGCAATTMCCTTTTCTCCTTGCTTGTTATTAGAATGGCACACAAACACCTAACTGACTACCTGAGCAAGGCCAAGATATTTGCCCCTGTGAAAATTAGGCACATACCAACTTTGGACAGCTCAGATCTGGATCAGAAACAACGGCTTTAAAAGCTTCCTCACTTGTGCTTTCTTCCTGCCCTTTTGTCAGTGAATTAACATGGCATCAAAGTGTCTGCCACCTTGATCTCTGACCATGAGCCTATTAAAATTTTATTGGAAGTTAACAATGAGGACTGAAAACAAAGATCAAATGAATAATACATAAACAAAGCACTTCAATTAGATATTGAAGAAAATAATATAAATATATTAGCTAGCAAAATATCTTGAATTATAAATTAGATGGGAACATTCTTTTTTCCCCGCAGGAGGAAAAAAATGAAAGGAAATAAAGAGATCCTTAGTCTTTGGTTGGTTGGTGAGAATAAACTGTCAGGATATTTATATTTGCTGTTTGGGCTTAATAATTTCATGTGTTTTTGCAAGATAACACTTAGGTCATGTGATTTCATCAACCAATTGAGCTGCCAGGCTCTTTGCTGACACCCAGTAATGAAGTGATATGGTAGGGTAGGACACAGTCACCTTATCTTTTTATAAATGCATTGAGTGGCATTTGGGATGCTTTCCTACCTTTCCRGTTCATTTGCATTACATAAGAACCCTCTAAATGTTAAAGCTTTCACTTGCAGCGAAAGTTTGACGCTTCCAACCGCATTCAAGGATATCTGTCTTGGAGTGGCATAAAAATAATGATGTGCCGTTGAGTGTGTGGGGATGGGGCTGTGTATGCCTGTGCGCATAACAGCCGACTGAGACGCTCCAGAGCTGTCTCTGGCACCAAAGCAATGCGTGGAGTCCATCCGAGCTGACAGGCCTACCCAACCTGAAATCATCTGAGTGCAGTTTCTGAAATCGTTTGAAAGTGGAGTGTCAGGAAGATGTTTGCATGGCGGCTGACATCTCCTCCCGGCGTGGTTTAATGACATCCCTCCCTTGTCATAACTCTCCTCACGCTTCACAAATAATAACAGTGGTGGAAGGACTTGGCAAGATGGAGTTAGGGGCAGGATCGGGAATGTGGGGAAGGGCTGGAAGGCAAGAAAGTGCAAATCGCTGGAGACAAAACCACTTGAAAGAATTTGAATCAGTCTGAACATTCATACCTAGGAGGGTTGTGGGTGTTTCTTGCTTTCTACATCACTCTTCTGTTTTGTTAAACAGGGAGTACAGATTAACTTGCTTTAGCCAATCAGCCCTATTCAGAGCAGTAGGCAAGGATGATATCCCTCTTGGTGTGGAGGTCAGTCAGTAAAGGTGCTTGCTAATCATCCCTAGGTATTTATTCTGTTGTTTGGYGGGTGTGAGGGGGAGAAGACAGAGAATATGCTGCAATCTGTTAGAGTTTTCTTCCAGCTCCACTGGGCTACATTCAGCTTTCAGCTTTGGTGGAACCAGCAGGTAGATTGCATCTGGAGAGACWCTAAAATAAATAAGAGACCTGAGAAGATTGGAGCGATTGAGTTGAGGAATTTAGACTCCTGAGTTATAAAAACAGCTCTGCCACATTCCTATCGGCTGACCTTGGGCAAGCTGCCTCATGCTTTTGCGCCTCAGTTTCCCCCTCTGTAAGGAAAGGAAGAGAAGACAGCACCAGACTTGCAGAATAAAGATTAGTCCCAGAGCAGGCCAAATACATCAATATGGCATGAAACCTGTTACACCAGTGTCACATAAGAGATGAACACGGCCCCTTTAAAATGCTTCATCAGCACTACACGCTCTTAGTTAAATGCATTTATAGCCAGGAGAAATGATCAAGAGCTACCTAAGTCTATAYTGATTTCATATTTCCCCAACTTCCAAAGAAAGAGGCAAGTTTTACAAGCATTTTTTAATTGCTACTCCCCTCCTGCTACTACAAGAATGGGAAACAAGATTTTTGGCTACATTTTTGGGCAGTAAAGACGCAGTAAAGATGCTGCCTTTGGATATTTTTTGTGGGCGATGCACCCAACAGATTATGCCGTGTCACAAGCCCCTGGCATTGCAAAGTCTGTGCGCTGCCAGGCAGAGGAAAGACTTGTTTCTGTCAGGCGTGGAGACAGTGAAAGAGCTGAGGAGCTGGGGAATCAGGTACTTTCGTGCCCGTGTCTCTGGATGGCTGTCTCAGCTGTCTCACCAGCCGTAAGAGGCAGTTTATGAACTGAAAGCCTGCACCTGCTGCTGAAAGAAACATGATTTTGTAGGTGTTCAGTGTCTGAGGATTTCAATGTGCAATAAAAAGATAATTTATAGTAATCATAACAATCACGAGTGAAACCTTGAGGCCTTTAACAGTCTTTTGTGGGGCAGAACTACCACATAAGCCGGTGACAAGTTTGCTGTCTCAAGGACTGGGTAAATGACTGAACTGCAGCCCAAGGACCTATCTCAGCAATAATACRGCAGAGGGAATACAAAGACCCTCCCTGCTTTAGGGTAAACAGGCCTGAAACAGGACTTGTGTACCCCAAGATTTTGTCTTCTCCCCTCCTTCCACATATATCCATAGGATACAGTCTAATAAGAGGTATTTTTTGCTTAGAAGCATGTCTAGCACACAGATGTAACTGTTTTAATACAAAACAACAACAACAAAAAACTTGTTGGACCAAATGGATCTCTGATGTAATGAATATGAGCATAGCAGAGGTGCATTTTAATCTCTGTGTCCAGCTGTGCAAGGGCACCTGAGGCATGCACACACCTTGCCATCATCCCTCACCCACATCCAAACATCATGGATGTCAAGAAATCTCCTAGGCCTGTTTTTTTTTGCCATCTTTCTGAATGGCTATATGCAGACTCCTGTGAGGATGAAGGGTGTCTCCTCGAGGGCACGGGCAGGCGTTTCTGCCTTTGGTATTGACAACTGACACCGTGGTAGCCTCTCAGGCTCACSTGCGCTCTGCCAGCCCTCCGGGAGTGTATTTACAAATTAAAGGAAAGAGACAACAGATGCTTTCACATTACTTCACAAGGAACTGAATGACAAGGTCAAGAAGAGGGAGGGAAGAAAAAAGAGCCTAGTCAAAAGGAATGAGTACCTTAGCGGCCAGGATTATCTTTAATAGGCTCACACGTAAAACACTAAAACACGTAAATCAGGAGAGGAGTCCCTGTACACTGAGGAAACTTGTCCTTTGGATGAGTTGTTCAGCTAGAATCCTTTTTGCTCACCTCTCCTGGCTTTCCAGACAGAAGATAAACAATCCCAGGACACCTTCTTCGTCAGAAAGGACTCAGTCCTTCCGCTGCGTCATCATTCCCTAGGTCAGTAAAGCAAATTCTCTTGTTCAATGTGGTGTGAAGGCAGACATAGGACACACAGGGATTACCATTTGCCCCAATCCCCTCACTGACCTTCTGAGTTTCAGAATTTGCAAGGAACTCATGGACACACCAGTGAGCAAAGCTGCAAACCTATCATCTCTTGGAGTAAGTGTGTGTGTTTGCTGCTGGAACAAAGCTTAACCCCTGAAAACACTGAGGGTGATTATGGCACTTAGATGCTTTGATGTAGCATGAACACAATTCAAGTTTGAGTATGTTTGGGAGAATGATGGACAACTCAGAGAAGGTAAATAAAAAATGAAACATAAAATTGATGAGCGYTTAGGTCAAAGTCTGGTATAAGTAACAGTCTTTCTTGTCCTCAGTGGGCTTCAGAGCAATTTCCAAATCCTTTAGGTGGGAATCTCTTACCTCTTTAGGTGGGACTCATTTCACCTAAAATTAAACATCTGAAAGATGGGATTATAGTCAAACTGAATCATGCAAGCTGTCTCTATTACCAATGACAATGACAGAGAGARGCTCATTGACAAAGAGTGACTCCTGTCTCTGCTTTGGAAGTCTAACGAGAACTTCATGGCAAAAGTTTATTCAAGTTACTGGAGGAAAAAATAATAAAACGAAAATACTAGCATCAGCTCAGCAGAAACAACATCAGTCCAGCAGAAACAGCACCAGCACAAGCAGACATCAGGAAATTTGGGTATATTTTGAAGCAAGTTGAATAAATATAATATAGAAAGTCTGCTAAATTGCAAAATGGTACCTAAAATTAAGGTCTGTCAGGTGGAGATTCCCATGAATTTCCTATATTTTATACGGCTTGACTTCCTCAGATATCTCCATGACCACCACCTACTGTTTCCTATGCTATTCACCACACAAAAGCTATAGGAAGAAGAGAGTATAACTGTTATTGTCAAGGAGCATTTTAGGTAAGACTGTGTAATTCCTCATTTTTAATGAAGTGGCTGAGGAGGGCAAACACATCTATCTTAATGAAGATTTTTAAAAGAGGGAGTTCCGTTAGAGATATTTAGGATGAAGTGTTTAAGTGATTTAAATGCAGAACTATTGGGCGATTTCTGGCGGGATGCATACTCTCTCTCTCTCTCTCTCTCTCTCTCCCCTCTCTTTTTTATTTTTAGTGTAAGGTCCAGATAACCTGAAGAGTGCTTACAAATGCATAAGAACATAAATCTTACAGATGAACATGAGAGTGCATCTATCTAAATCAGACATATTTAAAAAAAATTTAAGTGATTTTTAACAGTGCTGCACCCCAGCTATCTTGAGAGAAATCCCTGGAAACTGATGGGTGCCTAACACAATCTGAAAATTTAATAATGCCTTTTGGCCTAAACACAAATGGAGAAAAGCAGATACTTCCTTTTGAATACTTCCTCCTAAAAGGCTCTTATTTCTGAGCATCATCCTTACATCTTTTACAAGTCTTTAATAACCCCAGAGTGGTCAGGATATCTATTTATGTCTGAGCTAAAAGACAGAAAGAGTGAGAGAAGCTGTGAAGGGCAGTCAGTAGTGGAGACAAGTTTTCAGGCTTCGCTTTGAGCTCCTGAGCTTTTTCTTCCTTGAGACAAGGGCAGGGAACAGGCTATTCCCAGGCAAGGGAATGAGCCCAGCGTAACGGAAGAGAGCGGCTGTTCGCGAAGCTCTTCTGATTCAGGCAGGTCCACCGGGAGAGCTCCTACTGCACAAAGATCTGTGCTGGCACTAATGAATTTCTTAGCGATTGATTATGGAATCAAAGCTCGTCGCTTCTCCTCCATGGGTCTCAGTATAATTTCTGTGTGTGTTAAAGAAGCGACTCATCTTTGTTGATAGAGATTAGGATTAAAATACGCAAGGGGAGGTGGRGAAAAGGATGGAGCTCAAAGCTTCCACCTGTATCTTCTCATCTTTGGAGCTTAGTTTAATAAAAACGGAAAACATATGCAGGTGGCTGGTTCAGAAATACTTTGCCAGTATAGCAGCTGCTTAAAAGCTTCCAAATGTTCAAGATGTTTATGAACCGGGATCTGTCTCTTGTCATCCTCCATCCTCCACACTCCTGCACACCCTCCTCTGATTATAAAAAGTGAAGTACTGAATAACAAGTGCATTCAGATGAAGCTGGGGGGTCTGGATCTGTCCCCCCTTGTTACCGCCAGGCTGTCAAATCTAGTTTATTTTTACTGACACGAGAGAGCCGTTTGGGCTGACACAGTCTGGGGTCTCTTCATGTTCTGTATTTTGTTGCACTTTACTTTTAGAAGGTAATTTAGAGGTGAAATTGAGCCAGTTGGGGCTCCAATGCTATGGTAATGGTTTGAAGTATAAGAACCATGGCAGAACAAAGGAGGACAGAGCAGCTCTGAATACCAGGCATCAGAAACAGACACCAGAAACACAGTTTATCCAGTGATGCTCTCTTCCTACTGTTCCCCAAAATTCAGAGGATGCTGCTGTCAGTGCTCTGCATGGGCACACGCAGGCTCAGCTCTACCTACAGCTCTGTTCCCATCCATCCATCTGCGTGGCTTTTGAAACAATCCTGCTGTATACAAAGGGGAATCTGGGGAGGAATGGGCCAAGGGGCTTTCCTTCTGTGGCCAGCTCTGCTGCGATTCAGCCAGGCTATGGATCTGGTGATACTGCTCCGCATGCCAGGTGAGGGAGCAGTCTCTCCCACTATTGCACTATATTATGCAAAATACTTTTCCTTTTCTTCCTTTCCCCACCTCCTCCCACCCTGCCACCTGTGAAACTTATAAAACTTTTTTCATTTACGAAGAAAATTAAATAAACAAATAAATAAACCCCCAGAACTCAAAGATTTCTTATTAAAGTCCTGAACATATGCTACTTAGGAAAAAAAAATCTAAGTGAAATTGGCTGATAAAGTAAGAATCCCACAAAGGGCTGTTCTTCCAATCATCCGGTATTTCTCCTGTAATTTCCTCAGAGATTGTGGAATGATTTTCCAGATGTCTCTGTTCCTTCCAGGTGGCGTGTTCAACATGATTTGGAACAAGGCCAATGTTCTGCTTTTTTCTAAACAGGGAAGATGATACTGGGCAATGTACACATTCATACATACTTCTACATATCTGAAAACATAAACAGCTTATTTCCCTCAGTGTGCAAGAACAAGCACAACTCAGAGGAAGGGCAACAAGCAAATATGTTTTTGAGACTGACACAGTTTCTGTCGTTGAGAAAGGTACCATATTCTATGACCAGCAAGAAGAAAACCACAGGTAGCTTTCTCTACACTGGGACAGAGTTTGTTATGGGATCAGGAGGCGATATGGTTTTCTACCGTTCTTCAATTTGATCGGCATAAATGCTGTTTAGCTTGAAAGCTACTTGGGTTCCCCCAAAATGTTACATCTCCTTGCTTGAGCAGTTGAACATAGGTTGCAGCAGAAATGCACAAGGAAGGAGACAGGGCTGCAGAGAGTGGGGTTTCTGCTGGGGGCAAGAAGCCTACAGAAAATGAAAACAGGACCAGTAGGTTTGAGTCAGTCTGCTGGGTTAGGCCAAAAACCACTGCACATTCTGCCTGCTTTCAATGTCTCATCATCCAGAACAAGGAGATCTGTTGATATCGATGCTGGAGGGCTAAAGCTGCCACGGTTTTCTGCATAGCACACTGATGTTTACAGGGGCAGCCGCTAGCGGGGACTTCTATCCCTTTCGGCATCCCCTTCACCTACCGAGGACTAAAAGGAGCTGACAATCACCTGGTTGATTCCTCATGGAAAAGTCCACTCTACTTTTCAGCCGAGACACACTTTATTCTTCACTCCCTGCAAATTTAACTGCGCCAGTGTAAATAAGAAGCATCTTTATTTTTGTCACTGGTTCACAATTCTACTCTGCATTAGCAGAAATATTGAGCAAATGGCCCCTCTCTCCCTGCTATGGACAGATACAACAGTTATATGTAAAAGACAAGGCTGCTATTTTAATACCCATGATTTTTAACTGATAAGGAAGATCCTTGCTGAGGGGGTGTCAGTCAGCTGAGCTGGTCTTTGGCTGTCACAGAGGGAGYTGAACAGTGGCCTTGAGCAGGTTTCACTCTGCCTCCTGCCCAAGCAGACTTCAACAGGACCAAGAATAATCTGTTTTGTTTCAAGATTAAGGAAGGAGGGAAGGCATTTTTCCTCCCTTCATATTGGCTCCTGTGGTATATTTAAACACCTCCAGCGTGACAGCATCAGACGCCAAGCATGAGTGAGGGACCCTGGGCTTATGTTCCTTCACCTCCACAGCTGGCTGCTGTGATTCCCTCAGCTCAGACTCCATGTACATGTTTTTGCCATTTTCACTTGTGTTTTTCAGTAGAAGTCCATCCATTTAATGGTCAAGTTTTGCCAGCAATAAGTGGCTAATTGTTCTTGAGGAGACTTTTCCCTCCTTCCATAAAATAAGTGTGATTCAAGAAAAACCCTCCTTAATCCTGTGCTGTCAAAAAGGCTGTAATTTAACTGAAAATTTTTATCATCAGTAGAAAGCACAATATTCATCTTCTATTTGTAATGACCACTTAAGCTATGCATGGCCAGTTTTATTCAGAAATGTTCTAGAGAGCACTAATTCTGCTATCTTGTGTTTATGTAGGCAATTTTCAAAGAAAAATGGAAAAATTAGGAATGGAGTAAAATTTTCTGTCTCCTGAGAGTTTTAGAAATTTCAGATATTTTTCCCTTTTCTTAACTGACAACAAAAGCTCAATAATATTGGTGAGCTCTTAATCTAAAAACTAAACCAAAGAACAAAAAGAACTCTGCTTCTCTCTGAGGGTCCCTTGAGACTTTTCATCTCATAAAAATGCAGATTCCAAAATGCTGTGCTATGATTTTGACCTTTTATATCTTTACCCTTTTACATATAGCTTAGTTGTTTTTTCAATATCTAAAGCCATTTCAAACAAAATTTTTTTGCTTGTTTTTATAATGAAACGATGTTTGCACAACTTCCACCCCAATATCTCCAGGCATTGATTGATGCCGAAATGAACATTTGCTCTGAACTGCTTTAGTTTTCTCAGTTTTGACAATTAGCCTTTCCAGTGAAGTATGGGATCCAACTCCTCTAAGTGAAGACATTTAGAAGTGAGATGTCTAAGCTAGTTGTCCTAGGGTTCCTTTATTGTCATTTTAGATATATAAGCACCTTCATACAACAATTCATATAGCCTTTTTCTTTGCACTTTGGAAGGAATGAAATGTCCTCTGGAGATGCCTGTTCTTCTCTGTTGACATAAGGAAAGCCTGGCGTGACTCTCCCAGATTAAATGTCTCACTTTTTGAACACCTAAACTAAAGAGGATGAATCTTGCCTCAGCTGGAATGGCTAATAACCCTGTTATTAGCTTACCTATACTCATCCTCATGTCAACACTGAGTGATTCTCTGGTGTCTGCATCTTCCTGAACATTGTTCATGGATAAAGGAGATCATGTCGCTAAAACTGACAGTAATGGGGAGAACATATACGATGTCACCTGCAGTACATGACTTGCTTGGTATTGCTGCTGAAAGGCCAGAAAGTTTGGAGCCTAGTTTCTACCAAGACATCAAAGAGGGAAACAGACTATATTTGCCTCTAAAATCCTCTTTTTCATCTGCACCTCAGGTTTATTTCCCCAGAGTTTACAACAGCCGGGTTCTAATTTTGGATATGTGGCTATCTTTTACTGAGACAGTCACCAAGAACATGAGATTGACAATAAGTTTTTGGATGTGGGAATCAGCAACAAATTACTTTTTGAAAGTAATTTGAGCAACACTCAGTAGCTGATAGATTCAGGCCACAAACACTTTCAGCTGAATGAAGACAACCTCCATCCTAGAAGAAAAGAGCCTTGTACTGGAGGGATGATTAGGCCAGTGAGCATAGCAGTACTCATAATAAGTAGAAAAATGTAAGAGTAGGGATAACAAGGGAGATCTTACATGGTGTAGGGAGAAGGGTGTAGAGAGAGGTGCTGGGACACTTGAGCTGTTCTAACCTGTTGAGATCTTAAATGAAAACTGGATCGGACTCCAGAAAGATAAGGGAAGGGTACAGAAAATGCAGTGAGTCTGACCTCTCTGATCTCAGAACAGTCCACAGTAAAGAATCTGAGAATGACCTTTGGCTGGATATCTCCAGCTGTGATTCTGATGCAGATGGTTCTCCTTGACATTAGTGGAAAAACGACTGAAGGAGTAATGGCTGATACATTTACCCTGTTGATTACACCTCAAAAATCCCCCCATGCCTCAAAACAACAATAAAATCTGCTATTTCCCTCCTCCTTCTGCAGAGGGAGAGGTGTGACCTTTTGAAAACAGAACCTGGAAAGGTTCTGTCATACCTTGAGGCCTACAGGGCTGTTTTCTTTCTCCAAAGCACCCAGCACTGGCCTGATCCTGCTCCCACAGAAAGGAGAGGTAACAGTCCCCTCTGACTTGAATGTGGACAGACTGGCTGGCATTTAAGCTCTTTGGAAAATGTTGCCTATCTTATGTACAGCTGCCCAGCAGGACTGGGCTGTCTCTCAGCAGGACCTCGGTGGCTACATCTACATTACTCTGAAAGAGCACAATCTGGAGCAGCAGGAAACACGGCACACTCCACCGCCTGCGGACTGCCTGCCTGTGGAGAGTTTGTTTGGGCCTGCCTGGTAACACACTAACCCTCCAGGTATCCTTGGGATGTGAGGTCTCGTACACTGTGAGCGGAGTACACCTTAGGCCATCCTTGCAGGCTCATTATCTGCACAGAGGGTGATTTCCTGGTCTTGAGCTCTCAGGGCTACCCTTAACAGCCAGTGTAGACATATAACATCAAGAGTTACTCAATTCCACCTGTTCACAAGTAGTTTTTCCCCTCTTTTGGGCAAGAAAGCATTTTGCATYTGTGTCCACCTGGGTTATCCTCCCTCCCTCCACTCAACCATGCAAAACTGCAAGTAACATCAGAGAAGAAAAAGATGATTTACCATAACAGATCAGAGGTTTATTATATAAAATATGCTGTTTGTGACAGACAGAGCCATCCAGCCAATTTGATAGCTTTGCTCCCAGGAGATTAAAATACCTCCTTCATCTCTGCAGTGAGCCTGTGTATGGAAAGAACCTAAATTAAAAACTACCTTTGCTTTGGTGCCTTCAAAACATTGCATTCTCTTGTGGAGAAAGACAGACATAATCCTGCATTCAACGTTCCCTCTCAATACTATTTAGTTTGTCAAATCTCCTTGTTCGTTGGTTCCATCTACTTGTTGTGTCCCCCCAGTGACATCTGGATAATTAAAATCTCTGGAAGGGAAYATCCTCATTGCTGTAACAAGCAGCAGTCTGCTTATGCCCTGGGGCTCCTAGACTGACCCACAGTTATCAGTCTCATCTGGCTTATGGGCTTATAGTGATCCCTTAAGTAAGTAAGTGCAGCATTGCCCACCCTCCCGCCGTTAGTGTACTGGGCTTCCCAGGCCTTCTGGGGCAGGCAAGGAATTACTAATAAATGCTCTGCGGGGAGAAAACTGAGTCACAGAAATACTGAGGGTGATGTTCACATCACCTAATGGTAGATGCCTAAAGGTTGGGTATCTGATCTCTGAAAGCCCTGAAGCCTGCTTGGAGAAAGAGGCAGCTCCCGAACAATACTCATCTGGTTCAGGATGGCTGATTCCCCTTTTGGATGCGTCCATCTCTCCCTACTGACCACAGAAATAATATAGCCAGCTATATTACACTATTTGCCAACCTTTTAAATAGCTAATGTTAGATGAAGTAAATAAATTCTAACCTAACTGACTTGATCCAGGTACCCAGGTAGCCTGCGACAGAATAAGACACAGAATTTATATCAGACGCCAGTGTCCTCTCCAGCCTCAGATTCATGCCATTGGTGTGAAATAAAAATACACCAAGGGCTGCTAAACAGAAACCGACACYACTTTGCATGCAGGGAACCTTTGAACCACAAAACAGGGGAGACTGGATGAACATTTTAGGGAAGAATCATTACATGCTTGCCCTGGTCTTATATTTTTCTATAGGCATGTACTATTGGCCACAAAGACAAGATACCAAGAAAAGCAGACCTTTAGTCTGCCCCACCCTTGTTCTTATGTCCTTACCTATCTCAGACCTGGATTAGTCCCTAAGGGTCAGCTTTTTAATGACAAAACAGTCCCTAGCTTTCTAGACCAAAGTCACTTTGGAAATCTGTAAAAGGCTGAGAATTAATTTCAAATTTCTCAAGTAGAATTTCTACACATTGGACTGTCCACCCTCTGATTCATGGATACCATAACTAATTTCGACTGTAGAGTATCAAACTTTTTCAGGAGCTGTCTCTGATCAGTTGATAATGTTTTTTTTAAAAAAAAAAAAAAAAGGAAGGGGGAACACGTCAAATAAATTCAAACAATAAATAAGCCAGATGAAATCGAGGTCTGCTCATGGATATTCAGTAAGCTGCAAAAGAATCAAAATCTGTTGGATAAATTATTCATTGCAAATTATTTGTTCATCTTGACAGTCATAAAATTATACAATCCATTAAAAAAAAAGTCCAGTCACCACTTTTGACTCCAGCCCAGTGCTACAGAGAAAACCTCAATAGACTAGTAAATAGGACAAATGACACACCTGTGTCCCCACTGATGGGAATTGAGGGTGTCTAGCACCTCCTAATTCAAGCTGGGTGACAGAGGTACCATGAAGTTAGCCCCTCTTTGCCCCTGAGAGAGGTGGTTTTATTCAATCTATGGATAGTGGGAGATGTTCCTCCATATTCCTCTCCCACCCTAGGACTACCACTYTGAAAAGTCTTGAACACTGTAATTCACAAAAATTCAGTTCATCTTCATTTCAATGAGCTCTGTTCAGAACAGGCTATGATCTCCTGCTTGGACATACCTGTGGCTGGTTATGCCACCCTAGTTCTGGGACTAGAAGACTGGCATGCATTGCTGTCATTTCACCGCAATCTTGTTTTATATGTGGGTCTTTGATTTTATTCCAGCAGGCAAAATAGGGAGCAGCAGTGTGCTGCTCACATTCCCCCTGTCCACATCCTCTTCTCTGAAGTACACACCTGGGACCTTTCCCCTGCACAACATGATAAACATGCCCCTAAACAAGGTAGTGGCATTGAGCAATGCTGATAACTCAACTATGCACTCTCTTTATGTTCACTTTGCATTGCCAGGTACAGAGGGGTTGGACTCAGGTTGATAAGCACAGAGGCCATGTTAGCYGTCACTTTGCTGTGATTCATCCCACTTGGTATGGCCCAAACCACTAAAAACACCCTTTATTTTAAAAAGGAGACATACGGYAGAGCCTTTATCAACATACAACAAAGCTGTACCCAAGGAGCGCAWGCTTTGGTGCAGTAAATTCCATGCCAGGCTCTTATCATATCCCAAACACAGGCTGAAACAAGTGGAGATGCCTTTGATTACCTCTGCACGCACACACACACACACACACGCACACATATACATGAGTCTACATGTATGCATGTACAAACACAAAACAGTGAGATCTAATTACTAGTAGAAAAAGTTGCAGACCTCAGAGAGTAAATTCTCTGTTACAGAAACAAATAGAAAACAAGTGTCTGTACTCTGTTCTATCCAGGGTCTTATATACTACCTTCATCACCACAGCATTCATTTCTTTCTGTGATTTTCTCTTCTTTTTAAGGTTTGATCTGAGGCCAGGTTTTCTAATGAGTTTAGTGAAAGGATCAAAGGATGAGACTCACCATCTGCCTAAAGAAAACAATAGTATTTCCAATTGCATGATGGTATCTGGCAGGGATGGCAGATTGTTGGGCTCCTCAGCTTTATCACAGGAGAGAGACAGGAAGAGCAATAGAAAAGGAAACCTTATCTAACCAGATGCCAGCAAAATTTCAAGTCTTCCCAAACCACTGCCAATTATTTTATTTTGGCAGGGGCAAAGAGAAAGAAAA
>NW_028186901.1:724690-727686 GCF_003343005.1 Rhea americana
CAGCTCACTCCTGTGAGCGGCAAGGAGTAGATGTATTTATCCACCTTCTGGAATGAGCATCAGAAGTGCGGGAGGAAAGGCCGTCAGGAGGCAGATAGAGAGGTGATTGGAATGAACTTGTGCACTTCCACAGCAGCTCCCTGCCCCACTCCATTTGTTCTGTCTCTTGACAGTTCCCATTACGCCAAACAGTGAGCAAACTGGTTTGCAGGGACCTGTGGGCTGTTGCAAGGGAGTGGATGCTTGCACTGCTCTGCCTTCCTCTAGGCCCTTTGGGGAGAGGGGAGCTTCTGAAACRACTTTCCACTCCCATGCAAGCAAGTGGAGAGGTGAAGGAGTGGGAAGTGGTTTCACATGTGTGGTTTAAGACGCCTGCCATGTGCTTGCCTTTCTAAAAGCCACAAAGCATCTTCTCCCGAGMAGAATGTCCCTTTAGTATATCTTCAAGTAAAAAGAGGGACTCAAATGCCACTCAAAACTTTTGAAATTCTTGACCAATAAATCCCTATTCTGCAAATCATCAGCATCAGTTAAGGAGGAGAATGAGATTTTCAAATAATTTTAGGCACCAGAAGAGAACATTCTTCACAGATTTCTGGATTATGTTGTTGCTTAGGCATTAATCTTAGAGTTGACCCACACATGGGCATCAGTCTGACATATCCCTGCACATGTCCAGAACACCAGGAGCCCAGAAATCTCAAACAAATGTCCAACAGCCACAAAGAAACAGGACATTTCTGAGGAACTGTGGAGGTATGGTGATCTTGCCTAAATGCAGAGGATAGGGTTTCTGCCTTCTTCTTCATTGCTTTTGGAAAGACTCCCAGGCATCTATCTTGTTCATTAGGAGCCTAACTCTCTTTGGAAACTTGGCCCTGTGTGGCTGTGCATGAGGTGGCATGTGAACCCTTTCTCTCAAAGACACAGCAGGATGTTGCGCCTCCAACCGCAGGCATTGCAAGATGTCATCTTTACTAGTTCTCTTTAACAGAACACTCCATGCCAGCGGAGAATTTGTATTTTTTAATGCTGATATGTTCCCCTTCCTCCTAGGCAAGTCACAGGTACAAAATGACCCAAGCAGAGGTGGAATGAAGGGGAAGAGACCAAATGCACAGTCCTGGAGAGGCAACTTACGCAAAGAAGGACATACTCAGGCTTCTGATGCAACACCTTCTCCCTGACCAGCTACTTGGCATTCCAACAGGGTGGGTTAATCCTTTGCCTTTGATGAATCTTTAATCTTGGCACCTTGTGGCTGAAGCTGGCACTAACTAGCAGATCCTGGCAATCAAAGTCATGCACTTAAATATTTCATTTATAAATAAAAAATAATAAAAAAATAAAGACTTGGCTTCATAATAGCAATAAGACAACTCCAGGGGAGCTGTTATTGCCAATTAATCACACTCTAGGGATTGAAGAGGAGCTCCACTACTCCTTGTAACTCTAATTGCCGTATGGGTACAATTATCCATACCCGCCTCTTCATCTCCCTGTCCAGCCAGGCTTTATGGCTTAATTCCATAGTAGGCTTCCTCATTTTTAACCTTTGTAGCTCTAAGCCACCCTTCCCAGTTTCCAGGGTGGGGATGGAAAATCAGAAGACTAATTCTTCTCCTCTTTGCATGTTCACCCTGCCAGCTGCAGTGCATGTGTATTCACACCTGCTTTCACATGAACACATCCAGACTGCCAGTGAGGACACTGAGGGTAACCTCTGTGCTGCTGAAAGTAATCCATGAGCACTATCTTTTTGGATCAGCTCTGCAGCTGATGTCCAACACAACACATCATTCTCATCTCCTACTTAGGGCCTCAAACTTCCCACTGAAGCTGGGAACYTATATTCAGATCTTGATGGTTGGATCTGAGCCACCATGTTCTGAGCATGGAGAGGAGCCTCCTCAGTGCTATTGATGCTGCTTTGAATGACTGGCAAATCCTAGAACTAATCCTGCTAAAAAACACATATACTCTTTTCCTCATTATTTATTATTGATGAATTTTCTGATTTGAAGCTTGAACCTGACCCACAAAATGCCTAAACCTACAGATAAATAGAGGAACTGCCATGGAACTTCCAGGAACAAATATTTGGGAGGAGGGGGAACAACCAAACAAAAACCAGAACAAGTAGAACACATCTAATCACTTTTGGGGCCTATTTATGTGTTTAGACTCCTTAAAGTCCAGTAGAAAGGAGATCCACTGCTTAATTGGTCTTTGTTAAAAGAGGAACTTCCAGTCATYTTTTCTGAATGTGCTGCCTGACATTACTATTTCATGGTCCCCAGCTGTTATACTAGAGAAGCAGTGAATAATATTCTCCWGTTATCCTGTCTGAGACACTCAGTTTTACATGCATTTATCATATGCCTGTTTTATCATGAGAGACTAAAGGTACCAGTTATCTCCTCAAAGAGAAAATTAAGAGTTTATTTAATCACTTGCTGTGGAATAGAAATTTGAGAAAACAGAGCTCTTTAATTTAGCAGTTGATGGTATAGAGAGAACCCAAACCTAGGATACAAAGGCTGACACATGCAAAGAAGAAATGAGGTGACCATTTTAAAAAGCAATTAAATATTATAAGTCTTTACCAAGGATTAGAGTAGATAACCCAACCCTAGCTACTTTAAAACAGGATGGGATGTTTTTCTAAAATATGTATTTTACTTTAACAACAGCTCTTGGACTGGAATTGGGATAATTCAGAGAAGCCTGATGGCCTGTTTTATGTAGCAGGCTAGCTTAGATTGTCACACCAGTCTCTTCTGGGCTTAAAATGCATGAATTATTGAGGTCTGATAGTGAGTCTTCACAGCAAAGGTTGCTTTCCCTGAAAAGCTCAAGCCTTTAAAGGTTCTCTTGTAGCTACTTGTAATGTTCATCATCTGCTGTAATGGAAGTCCAAAGCTTTGAATACAAGTCTTCAGGAAAAAAAAAAAAAAGAAAAATCTTTGACATCTTCTAGATGCTATGGGATTCAG
>NW_028186901.1:727763-750913 GCF_003343005.1 Rhea americana
AATGGAAGTCCAAAGCTTTGAATACAAGTCTTCAAAAAAAAAAAAAAAAAGGAAAGAAATCAAGGTCTGAATTCAGACTATATGTGTTTTTTTGTCTGATCTGAAGTTGGTCACTCCGCCTAACCATGTGAATTGAGAGCTGAAAAAACGCTGCCATACTGCAGGTTCGGAGCTCTCTATTTATATAAAGAAATCTGGCCTGTATCAATAAAGTTTCTACTCACATTCTTATTCTTTCATGTCTCCTCAGCTGATTTAAAGGTGTAGAGCTCCCTTAACTTCAGCTGAGCTGTAGCAATTTACCACATCTGAGAATCTGTCTCATTTCACCCCTCCATCCAGTGATAGTATCACCTCTCGAGAGCAAAAAAAAAAGAGGCAAATTTAATTCCCATCACCAGTTTATTCCTTGCTTTCACTGCAAAGGCAACTAACAATTATTGCTGATCACACACACAAACACAGAGCCTTGCAGAGAATCGCGGACGTTCTCCTGCGAAGAATAAGCTCTAGCTTTCATAAAAATCATGCACTGAACTGTTCCTATGCCTTGTCCTTTCCTCCAGCATTTAAGGCCTGGAAAGCTTGCTGCTTGTGTTGTAAACTTCCCCAGCTACGGGATATGCGACTGTGTTGCTTATTCCTCCCCTGTGTAATGCAGACCTCCATGCCTCACATGCGCCAGAGCCTTGCATGAGTTATATGGCTATTATGTTATAAGTAGGACTGATGTATTACAGAATGCTGCCATAGATCCTATTAAYGGCACTAAGGCTCCAATTTTTTCCCCTGTAGTAAATTCTGCACTTTTTTGGAAATGGACAGCTTCGCGAAGATGCAAAGGTCCTGCGCCCAGGAGGGGCGTAGGCAAAGTTCGAGGCCTGTAGGGTTAGGTGGTAGCAAAGTATCTCAGTTCTCTGGAGGATTAGGATTTATGCTGAGCTCCCTTGCTGATAAACTCGCTTCTTGTCTGGTCCTGAGCAGCACCACTCCCAAGAACCCGCCCCGTTCCCTAACATTTCACTCCCTTGCCTGAATTGCTTTTACCACAACAGCGCTTTCCYGGGATCTGAATTTACAGTTACTTTAACCCCTCTCTATTGTTCTGTCTTCTCTGCCCATTGATAGATTTGCTGGTACCTGTCCTTTTTCTAACACTCTTCTGCCCCAGAGCAAGACGTAGCCTGGTATCCCCATACAGTGTCTTTCATAGAGGGTGCTCTCAATGGGAGGCGAGCCTGGAAAAGTTTTTCAGAACTGAGCATCTCTGATCTTCACTAKATACGTGTATTTCTGAGCTGCAGTCCCATTCTGTATTCAGTTCTTTATGAAAGGAAGAACTGAAAAAACCCCAGGATATGYGAATGTAGGAGGTTCAAATTTCTATCTGGACATTACTGTGAAGATTAAGCTCAGCTCTGCTTTTAATAATTAGGATTCAAACACAACCTGAATTATTTTCTTCCATGACAACCTCATCCTCGTGGACCTATTTTCTGATGAATTTTGGCCTTTTCTTGTATCTATTGCTATCTGCTGGAATATAGATTGAAGGGAAGTGCACGGAGATGAAAGATAGCAGGATGGGCTTTTTTTTCATCCCCAAATTTTGAAAAGGAGGCCAAAGCTGCGATGAATAAAAATGTCTTAACACTGTGGTTTGTCTACCCCTAACAGGTAAACCAAGTCAAGGCATGAATCTAGGCACTGTGTCAYGGTTATCCAGACTATTAACACACTGCCTAGTACTAGTTAAGAGATAGCAYGGTTTAAGGACATTTTTCAAAAAGAAATTCAGACAAATTCACCCTGCTCTGGGTGGAAGAGATTTTAAGTACGTGGATAAAAACTGTTCTGTGTCACCTTTTCCTTAGGCCAGAAAATGGGCCTTGAGGAGTTTAATTTACTAGTGTAGATATATATTTTAAGATTGTATCATGCAGTAATGATAACAGGACAGAGAGACATGAAAGTTTAAAGATAAGGGCATCTTCCTTGGTCCTGCTAACAGCACACTACAACTTTTCTGTATTCTTATAGTTCATTTTCTTATTCCTTTCTGCTATCCTCCCGCCCTAAAGCCAGTCAACATGCAGGATGTCATTTCTTACTGGATGYCTTGAAATGGGTTTGAAAAGAGCCAGTTTGGTTGGAAGAACTGGGAAACTTTGATATATTCAGTTCTGCCTCTGCCCCAGCCTATCTAAACATTCAGAGTGAGTGAGTGAGTGAATGAACAGTTTTAAAACCATGATGCAATCCCTGCCTGTCACATCTGATTTAGTAAACGAAGTCGAATGGTCTTAAAAAAAGAAGAATAAGCATAACTGGTGCTTTTATGTGGGAACTGAAACATTAACAATCAGGGGACAGTATGAAGCTATGCAGCTGGCACATTCATCTTAGAGGCATCAGACCAAATGGAAATCCACAGCCAAAAGATACCACAAGCCTAAATACCTAGATGTCGGTAAGACAAACTCAGCCTGATTACAGGGAAGCTGGTGAGGCCCAGAAGTGGAGTCATAAATCTAATGTGTACAGTGTGATGAACACAGCTCTGAGCAAGGGTTGGGATTCAGGATTGGCTTCACTGAGTGAGGCAAAAGGGATTTATAAATGTAGGTCTTCTTGAACATAAAGTGAATTTACCATTAGATTAATCAAGATCTCTTTTCCAGAACTCTGATGTATCTCTTATTGCTCATGAAATAAACTATAATAACACGTGGGGAGGGTTTATTAAGGGGAAGGGAAGGAGAGGAGAATGGGATTGAAAGGGATTTGCATTTATATAATAAAAAGTTACTCACCCTAGTACTTTGGATAAACATTAAAAGAAGCAACCAAAATCCAATGTGAGTGTTAAAAATATGTGGCTTGAAATCAGAGACATGCAAGGCAGCAACAGTCTGTTGCTTTTCACCTGCTTGCCCCACAGCAGGTAAAAATCTAACAAGGACAGCAAACCTCATCCAATTGCCACCGTAATGTTGGGAAGTTTCAACCACTTTGAAATCTGATTTGTAAGGCTTTGGCAATGCTGTGTCCTGGTTTAGAAGGCATTGGCTAAGATCAGGCTTAATTTTGATCCAGTGTCCAGCTGAATCTGGATATGGTTTCATTTCTGGATGGCATCTATTTTAGATATGTTTTATCCTGAACAACAGCAACAACAGTGAAATAACTCTTTTTAATAAGGGGCACCAAAGGCAGATATAATAAGAGAATTGATATTTCCATGTTTGTCCTGTTGGGTCCAGAAGGAAAAAGATGAGGGATGAAGGGCAGAGACAGCAGAAAAGTCAAAGAAGAAATCACAGTCAATTTGTTAAACTAGCCTTTTTCTCTATAATTCCCAGATTTAGCCTTTTCTCTCCATTTCTTTATTACTAGGGACATTAAGGTGAAGGCAGTGTCCTTTTTTTGAGCTGCACTCCTACATCTCCTGCTAGCTAAGCGTTTCTGAGTGCCTCAGATATGATTGCGTGAAGCTTCATAGCACCCTTGTGAGAAGGGTCAATATCATTAGGTATGATTGTATGTTATGATACATTTCCTAAAGCTCCATCTATGGTACAATTAATCTCCAATTCCAAGCCAGTATTTGGCCTACCAAGGTACACATTTACTTTCCATTGCATATAGTAACGATTTCCTGTCTCTGGTTCTGACTTCTCACTGGTGTAAATCTATATAGAGCCTACTCTAGCTCATTTTACACCATCTGATCATCTCAGTCTCTCTCCCTCTGATATTTGTTGTCCAGTAGTGTTGTGGGTCATTAAGACAGATGCTTGTGGCTACCTTGGGACAGGCATATGTCAGTGTTGGAGAAATGCATTTCTTCATATATGGTTAGCTACACTCGGTGGGACCTTTCAAGGTAGGAAAGACTATCTGAACGCAAAGTGGAACTGAGTGCCCAGAATCTCACAGATGCTGAGTGAGAAGGTACCTAGAAGAGTCTGTTTTTCCTGTGAAAAGACTGGATCAGCTAGATTTGGGCTATTCTGGACAGATGTTTGTCTATCATGTTCTTTACAGATCTGTAGTCGTGGAGATTCTGTGCCCAGCTTAGACAATGAATATCTGCTTTTCTTTCACTTTGGCGTTGTGAAGTGTGCTGTTCTTAGCAGTAAATTTTACTCTATCATAAAATTTAGCACTATTTTTGATTTTTTTTTAAAAGTATAGCACTGGCAGTCCTGTGATGGAGTAAGCATCATAGGCTTTATTTTTACAGTTTGTAAGCATTGAAATCAATTCCCTCCTTCCCCCACYCCAACTTCACCAACTTTTGGAGGAAGAAAAAATGAACAAAGAAAGCAAAGCAGAATGCAAAGAATCCTGTGAGTATCTATTAAAAACACCTCAAGATTTTAAAGTAACTTTCATGCTTCTGTAAAGTTTGACTACCATTTTTAAAAGTTTGTAATTCGGAATACTGCAGTGGGAAAAAAGCAAAGAAAAGCATCGGTCAAGTTACCTGCTTTATGCACATGAGAAATAACCATTGTTCTGCCCAAATTRGAACTGGACAAACTGCACAAACCATCAAATGACAAAAGATGAATACTGCTGTCACTTCGTTAAGTGGGTACAGACTGGAGAGAAGGAACAAGTGCTCTCCTCCAGCTTTTGGGTGAAGACTATGATTCATCCAACCAAGGCCAGATAGCCGCTCTCTGGGCAAACTCCCATAGCTCATACTGAGATGTTTGGGGGTCCCTCACCTGCATCTGAGGGGAGAATTTGACTTTTAGTTGCCTATCATGGCTTCTCGAGAAAGGTGTATGGTAATAAAAATGCAGCAAATGAGAAAGCCGGCTGTTTGAATATGACATCCTTTGTCAGCTTTATTTCACTTAATAATCTGACATGGCTTGGGGAGGGAAAAAAAATGATTAACCTTGCCATTTTTAAACATGAATTGCTGAGAGTTTTTCCGCTGAAATTCATGTCCTTAACTTTCTTTGATATTTAACAGATTCTGAGTTTTATCTCCATGGAAGCCTCTTTTAGGAGGGATAAGAGCTAAATGTGTATATGTAGGGGGAGGAAGCGGGGGGGTTGGGGGGGGAGTGGAGAGCAAAGCACCATTTGGGAATTGGGTGTAAAGTAGCCTGGCATTGATTAACGTCGTTAAAAGAAAGTGGGAGGGGAAGTGTACTGAAAATGAGTGAAAGAACGGTATTGTAATCTGCTTTATTGCATTCCCGAGATGCTTGACTTAGCCTCATTGTCATAGCAAGATGATGTGTACCCTATGAGTGTATAAAAATATATGAACTCCTGGGACAATATAGTTCAATCTGCTCTGCTATTACCCATCATGCTCATCTGAGCACACTACAGCTATTAGATCTGTTTGTGAAACAGCTGAGCCCATGGATGGATCTCCTGCAAACGGAGCCTGAATGTACAGTTGAGACAGGGTCTGAATGTACAATACATGGAAGGAGAAACAATAGAAGTGAATGTACAATGGGGATGAATGCACAAGGGGAGGTGCAAGAGGAACGAATTTGCTCCAACTGTGGATATATAATGGTAAAACAGACAGATTGCCATCTATAATTCATGGTATTTTCTTCCCCCTTCCCCTTGTCGGATAGCCCTCAATCAGTTTGACTTGTAGGAGCTATCCTTCACAACTGAATGTTGCTAAAAAGCTGCAGTGTTCAACCTCAGAGGTAGCTGCATTTACAACACAGCAACTGAGCTATGAACATACAGAAAATCATTTTCCACACTTTTTTCCCCCCTTTTTCATAGGGACCAAAATGCAGCTACTTCCAGGTAAACAACAGCAACAGTAGAGCAGCTAAATACAACATAGATGTAAGGACAAAACCGAACAGCAACCAAGAAACCAAGTTTTCCATTAAAATGACATAAAGATTTTTGAATATGTACTAGAAACTAATTGTTAATATTCTTATATTCCATCACAAGGCATCTGAATACAACCATTGCACCATGCCTGCCAGTAACACTGCTATCACTAATGCTTGTTTATCAGTGACACCAAGAAGTGACTGGGTGATGTTCCTCTAATCCCATTTTATGATAGTGTTTACAGATTCCTTTTCTTTCTAATCACAACAGCACTGGACAGACTGAAAAATACTAAGGTATCACACATCTGTACCTCCGTAATTCTACCTGAAAGAATTTCCTGCATTCTTACTCCTTCAGCTTGGAAAAATTATAAAACTTCCAAAAGCTTTTTCTTTTCTATTCCTGGGATATTACTCTCTGCCAAAAAAGAAAGGAAGGAAAGGAAGGAAGAAACAAAGTCTGTCATGTTATTTCCTTCTCTGGATAATTGCATTTCCCCTACCTCCCCCCTTCAGAGGCATTTACAGTGAGTTCTGCCTTCCAGTGCTTCTATTGATTTGCAGCTCTGCAGGGTGAAAGCCAGATGCTGGCAAAGCCAAAGGGAGTTTTGACTTCATTCGTTAAGAACAAATCCACTGGTGTGCTGGATCAATGCAAAGAGTCAGAGCGCTGGCCTGTTAAACTGGATTTGTAACTGCTGCTCAGAGCTACAGCTATGCAAGGAGCTCAACCATACTGCTTAAGTTAGTTTTCATTTTTTCTCCATATGGCTGGGTACATGGTGTCAACTGTGGGTGCAGGTCTGGGACAGCCCTCTCCATGGCTGTAGTTGGCCTGCATGTTTAGAGTTTTCCATTTGTTGTAGTCCTGTAACTAAAATCTGGTGAGCAACCTAAGGAGAAGCTTTGGGATATCCTAGTGTGGATAAAGGTGAGAAGCAATGATGTGAGGTGTGAGACCACAAAGCCTCGCAAGCACAGGCGCATTTTGCAGTGGTGAGCACCATACCATACAAGGCAGATTTGGCCCAAATGAAGCACCAATACAGAAAGCAAAGCAAGAATTACAATAAGCAAAGTCATGACAGAGAAAGGCTGAGGTTCATAGCATCATCTCTGAGATCACACCAAGCTTAAGAGCTGAATGAGCTGTTGACCTTGGCCTGTTTGTTGCCTATACTATCAGATCAATTAGGTACAACTGTTAATAGCATAGCTTAATTATTTCCTAATTTCTTCAAGAATATCCCAAGCATAAGAATTCAATTACCTGTAACTATATGGAAAATTTGAAATCTGAGATATTCTCTTTTTAAAATCATTTAGATGAAGAGAATATGAGCACAGATGCTACATTTCTTAAAGAATCAAATTTTAATTAATTTTAACTTACAAGCTAATGAATGGGTTTTTCTTGTAAACCCTCTGAAAATTACTACCATCATCCAAGAGTAAGAACTCCAAGCTGGAGAATGGTGAGTTGCTGTTTGCTTGCAAAACAAGGAGACAGGATCCCTGTCTTCACCGCAGATCAGATTTTTTGAAAGTACCAAATAAAGACTATATTCCTACTTTTATTAGACTTCCTTATGTTGCATGCCCTCACCCCATACGAAAAATAAAAGTCTCACTCCATATGAAAACTAAAAGTATAAGGCTGTCAGCAGCTTCTAGGGAATAAATGGAAGTGTGATATTAAGTAATGATTTGCCAGATTTTCCTTCTTTTATTCTTAGTCCTGCTCCACTTTCTAATGGCTTATTAATGCAGTTCAGGGTGCATGATTTCTGAAACACTTTGAGTACTGCTGAAGTGAAAAGCTCTATCTAAAGATACCAGGGAAGAGATCTTGTCCATTCTGTGCAGTGGGGTTACATCTAATGATAAAGCCTTTTAGTTTTGGCATGAAATTTGTGGAGATGAAGCAATTGGATGAAGCACAGGTGACTCTCCTGCTATCACTGCATGAAGAAACTGGTCACCGAGATCCCTGAATGGGCAAAGAGGACCTCCTGAAGCTTCCTCTGTGTATCCAGACACCAATAACGCTGCTATCTATCCGGGTGACCCTGCAAGCACCTCTGAAAGGTATTTTCAGTATCTGACTTGCTGAAGTAAACAGGAACTACAATTTTATTTGCTTTCACTTCCTCCAACTGGTCAGTGACTTAAAGGTAAATATGCAGCAGAACCARAAGAACAGCAGGAAACTTTGAATTCCTGCTGTGAATGATGAGAGGCATTAAATCGCCTTAAAAATGTCTCTCGGGGGATTGAACATCGACCTGCCCCACCCTGTGAGATCACTTACTTAAAAGATCCACTGAAGTCCACGTCTCCTGGGCACTCACTGGTTTACACACATACGTGGACATACACAGTGCAGACAGATTATAAATAACAGTTATGGTTATTTCTGTTAAGACTCTGCCAGGGTTTCTGCTTTCAGCCCCCTGTTTGGGTAAAGGTACACATTTACCTCTGCATCCACATCAGCCCTCAGAGGCCAACATGCTAGAGTAGCTGCTACAAAGAGGGTTGAAAGTGTATAGTTAGCTCCCTTGAAGCCTTGAGATGCTAAGAAATAGCTATAACCTTCCCCTTTTGGAGTTTCATACTTGGGCAGRTATTTGGAGAGGGTTCTGATTTTGTAAGCAATGCAATGATAGCACTATAGAACCGAGCTACCAACATAAAAGCTTTTCATACTCTTGCCCTAGCAGGAGGCTGAACCTCTTGAACATCCTGGAAAGTGAAGGCAAGACAATTTTCATGTGAAGAGAAGGCTCTAGGGTCATAGGAACACATTCCCAGAGATCATAAATAAAAATTAAACTCCAAAAGGTGAGGCTACATAGCAAAGCTAGCTTTAAGCTCCCTAGGTGGGCGTTAGCTGCACAACGGCAGCAGCCTGGATGTCAGTGGAAACYGCACAAAAAAACACTGGAAGTGCTGAAAATGTAAGCAGCCATCAGCGTGTCCTGAGCTCAGTGTCGCTGCAGAGCAAAGGTGCCAGCATTGCCTGCACTGCCTGGTGGACATTTAGCTCTGGTGTGTCCACGCAGGCTGCACTACCTGCAAAGCTGGCAATATCGCAGGCTATGCTTGCCATGTGTCWCGCTTTGAGCGTGGGCTCACTCAATAACCCTGAAGCTCTTGATCCCCTGGGCCCTGCAAATAGATCCACTCCCCATCCCCAGCCTTGCCCAAGGGAGGAAAGAGAGGTCTCAGGTACCCGGTGTTACTGAATTTCCATAAGATAGTCAGAAACTCTGAAAATCCCACCCATGTATTCCCAAGATAGAAAGCCGTGTCTAACCTGACCTAGCACGGGTGASAGTCCTGCTTTGAATGAGAGGCTAGGCCAGAGACCTCCGGAGCGCCCTTCCCACTAACATGCCAGTGACTCCCCTATGATCTTGTAGCTGGTATCTCCTTGTCCTGCAAAACAGAGGCCAAATCTGCTCCTGCTTGTGTCCATGCACTGACCAGTCACTGTGATGCACTGATGTGCGCCAGAGAGGGGTTCGGTCTTGCAAYGAGCTGAGCATCATGCTGCTGTGCCAAAGCACCTTGCAGCTTCTCAGCTGCCGTGGGGAGTGGAAGCAGCGTTTGGCACCTCGCACAGCTGAGTTTCTCTATCTGAAGGTTAAATTCCATATTTATCTATTTTCTCTTATTTTGCTAAAGTTTGAGCATAATCCCTTAAGCCGTTTTTGACTCTAGTGAGGAGCAAGAAAAGGACATTTTTCCTATTTGGAAAACTTCTAACTGCATTTGCTTTTAAGCTTTGCTTTGGGAAAAAAAAAAAAAAAAAAAAAAAAACAGCTGGCCTTTGAACCCTGACATAGAGGCAATTCTCACTGAAGATGGGTTGGTGTCTTCACTAGATTGCAGAAGGAGAGGGGGCAGAGGCAGAAACAAGCATTTCAAAACGTGGTAATGAAAATGCTCACAGGAAATGTGTTAGATCAGTAAATACACTCTAATGGCATTTGCACTTATTTAACATCCYTTTTACACATCCAGTATGGCTTAAGGGAGCTTTAATATAAATGTGAATTGGGGTCATATAGAAAGAAATAGATACAAGTAAATGGGCACAAACTCACAGATAGACTCTCAACTGGGATACACTGGCRTAAATCCTAATGTATGTTAGGTAAAGATTCAGCCATGCAGTATATTCCCACACACAGATGCAGACACATAGATGCACATACTTTTCCTTAAAAATAGTAAGCTTTCACTGGGCCCCACTTTCCATTAAAGAGGACTTACAGCCTATGAAAATTCATAAACTCTGCAGGCGTTTCCACGGCGATTTGACGGAGTAATCTCCCGTCATCTCAGCTTCTTGGTGACAATGACAAGAGGAAGATGGATTTATCAAATACACAGTGACATGTTTATGACCCTGTTTTGCATAAGCAGGAACCTGAGCCAAAGGCTGTGCAGCTTGAGATAGCAAGAGGGTTTTTATAAATATTGTGACAAGCAGAAGTGATATTTGGAAGAACATGAAAAAAAAAAATCTTTCAGTTTTTTTTGAGACAGACCGCATGGGGGTGGGGAGGAGACCGCCTTTTCCCCCACTTTTCCACAGTTCAGTTTCCCAGAGCGCACAAAGGCTTAGCTCTCACTCTCACTTTGAAAAGTTTTCTGTTAACCCTTCTCCTCCCTGTGTGCAAAACACCTTTTTTTTTTTTTATAAATGTGTTGTTAGGAAGGGGGTGGAGGGAATTGCTCTCCATCTTTCAGTAATACAAAAATAGCATGGAGGAACTATAGGAACACAGATGGCACCAAATAACTCTATTTATGCCATGCACACAAACATGCCAGGCCCAGCTCCAGACGTACTGCTGCTTTCACCAGCTCGGCTTATAAATGAGAAGAACCACCAGAGGGCCCACACACTACTTAGAGGGTTTGTACCCTACTCTCGCACACGAAAACCTATTATTAAAATTATTACAACAGCTCCTGAACAGTGGTCTAGATAGCTCTCCCCTGCCCAGATTTAGAGGCAGGTGAACTGCTTTCCTGCATGTCCCCTTCACTACTCTGCCTGCATGAGAAATACAGSTGCCAAGAGATCGAGAGGTGGCTTCAGCCCAAGGGCTCCCCACCAGTGGTGACGGAGCTGCTCCAGATTCACAGGGTTTGCAGTGCGCTGAGGTTTGCACTGCTGCATCATGCCCGGGGGAGATAAGYAGCAAAGCAAGGAAGGAGGAGAGTGGTCTGGTGTAGCCGCAGACCTGAGGGCTGAGCCCYGCAGCTTGACACCAATGAAGCCCGTGGCAGGGTGGTGCATCCTGAATACTGCTGGACACTCCTCTGGAGGCAGCCAGGGAGATACCAAAGCATTTGTGCCACCTTTCAGCTTCTTATAAAACCAGGAGGGCTGGTTAGAAAAGCAGTAAATGAATCACAAAGAGCTAAARATGGAAAACAAGAGCGATAAATGCACTTCAATATGTCTCTCCTTTCTGGATTCCACTGTTTTTGCAATAATTTATGCACCAAATTAGAGGATGAGCCTAAGACAATGACKATGAGGAAGGAACTGTAGTGAGTAACCAGAAAGCTCATGTGCTTGATAACCTCCACCAAGATCTGGAACATTTCAGTATGAAACACTCTATTTGTTTTAAGTTTATTTCCCCACGCCCCCCTCCTTGCTCCTCTTTTTTCCTTTCTCCAGATAAATATATTAATTAAATGACCCTTCTTTAGAATTACATAGAAAAGAGAGTTCAGGAACTTTTATTGAACCAACCTGTAAAACTAGAGCAAAATCAGCTTCTCTGTTGTTCTCTCCAAATGATTTTTCCATTGCATTTCACATCTTATCAAGGACTTGTTTGGGCTTGAAGCTCTGAAGCTTTTTCTGTAGGTCAGTTCAATAAGGCACTCAAAGCTGCTTTTCTCTCCATTGATTGGGATGTTGGGCATGGTTTGGGGGTTTTATTTTTATTTTTATTTTTTTGGAAAGTAAAATAATAGTCTCTTTTTCTGTCTTTTAGTTCTTYTATCTTTAAAGAAAAATAGGTATATTCTCATCCCTAGTCCATTAGAAAAATGTTACTTTTCTTTTATCGAATCTATTCCATTTCATCTTTTAATGCCCAAGAAGGAGACTAGCTGCTCCATCAACATTGGATTGCCATAAAATTTGGCCTAAAGGTTTGAATCCAAACCGTTATTTCCCCAGATGTGAGAGAGGAATGAAACAACCTTTTTAACAGTCTTATCATCCTTGGGGGTAAATTGACCCTCCTATACTGAAAATCTATACACTGTTTTGCAAAATAGTTTACTTGTCCCAACTTCTATTTTTTTTGGTATCATTTACATCACCAAAAGAACTGAGGACATCACAGCTCAGAGCACTGCAGTGCCAGATGCTGCACAAACACAGAGCAGGAAGGTGGCCCTTGCACTGAAGTTCTCATTGTCCAAGACCAGAGAACRGAGTTGCACACAGAGTGGGGAAAACCAAGCAAAGGAGAGTGAAGTTGTTCATTTGTATCTCTTAAACTAGAGAAGGCTCATACTTTGTCGTCCAGGAAACTCCATACATGCTCTTTTGTTCCTAGAGACCAGTATGTGCTTATTGTGGGGCTTTCAGTGTACAGTATGGTTGCTGAGTGCCCAAGAAAGGATGAGGGTGAACCAAATGAGCTCACTTGTAATAGGAGATGAAYCCATGGACTAAGGTATAGCATTTAAAGACTTTGAGACCACCTGAATTAATAATCAGGGGACAGATAATGCAAATGTCTCAGACTCTACATCAGCACATAAAGATGACTGCATGGGGTCTGGCCAATGGCCCGCCAGTCACTGGGATCTTCTCAGATGCTGGCACATGGTGAATGTTTAGATAAGTGTGTAAGGCACCAAATACAAAATGATCCTTCTCCTGTGCCTCTCCAGACATCTGACTTTATGAACAATAGTTCATCTGGCAAGATCAGAGATGGACTGAAACTTCCCCTCTGCCCCTCGTGCCATTTTCCTTTGAAAGATCTAACTAGTCCCCTTCTCAGAGGGGTCCCACCAAAGCATGGCACTGCTTCAAAAACCGCCTGGACTTACAGCAATGAGCAGGACAACCTGAAACCCAGGCAGACTGGACTCCTTGGTCAGGATAAAATCCCAGAACCTCTTAAATAATGCTGCAGCATTGTACYCACACACACTGCACAGTCTCCATCCTGCAGCCCCCATTCAAGCTTGAGCCAGCATTATAATATCCCAGGTGGCTGAATTTGAAATTGCTATAGCTCTATATGTAAGTCACCTTTCTTTTTAGGCATTTGTAAAAATTTCCTATTGCCAGACTGATTATACATTTTATCTCTTATATTTCTTCTCTATTCCCCACCCCCTCGGTCTCCCCCCCTTGCAGCAAACAGCTTCATACAAAACCTTCTAAGATTTCTGTGGGGAATGGTAAGCAATAGAACTCTGTTGTCTAATGGGACTTCCACCAGCATTTGGCATCCTTCCTGGCATTTCACCCTTCATATTATAATTTATAGTGTAATGTATTTTTTTCATATCACGCTATAACATAAATTATTGCCAGTTTGTCCTTAGCACTCAAGGAGACAGTCTAGGGCTTTTCAAAACAGGAAAATGGAGAGAAAGAGAAAGAGAGAAAGAAAGAGAAGGAAGAGAAGGAAGAAAAGGAATAGAGAGAGAGAAAGAGAGAGAAAGAAACAGAGAAAGAAGGAAGGAGGAAAAGAAAGAAAACTAATGCATTAAGAAATATAATAGCAGCAGGGAGGAAAATAAAATTGCTAGGCCATTAGCAGGTAAAGAAAATCCATTTACAGGACCAAAATACTAAACAAAACCTGTCTGCCTAAGGCAAACTAACTAAATAAAATAAAGAGGACAACTTTTTGTCCCAATAACTTATTAAAGTGCTCTGCTTCAGCCTAGGTTATATCGATGAGTCCTCAGTGGATCAGACGGGAAAGAGTCTGAGGAAGAGATTAGCGGGCTGAAAAATAATATATTTTAAAGTTTCCTTATCTTTCTCACTAGTATGTGCCTTAAATTATTAAAAGTGAAAGACATTTTAATATTACTTTGAGGCTGTTTGTTCATTTTTGGCATCTCATTTAGCCTGCAGAATAACATTACAGAGGACAGTTTTACTGTCTATTTGCTTTACTACTATATGTTATTTCTATTATGGTAGCAGTTAGAAGCCCCGTTGGGTTAGGTGTTGCACAGACGCATCCCTAGGCAGGAGCTGCCTGTTTAGCTTAGGAGACTGCAGGGATGTGTTCACGTCCCCTCGTCTTTGAGCGAGCGTCCCTCCACGGGCACAGCTGTGCCATGCATGCTGCAAAGCCAGCAGAAGACCGCTGTTTTCTTTGTTTGTGTCACTTGAAGAGATCATCCCACTCCATTTGCTAGGAAGTACCCTCCCTCTGTTCATATATCCTGCGTCTCTTTTTGAGAGCTCCACCAAAGCAGGTGGAGAGAGCAGAGGTCTCATAGCATATTCAGGTATCCAAGGACACTAAATGAGCTATGCCCATACTCCAGAGTGAAGGGACAGACTGCTGCCTGCTTCCATCATTCCATCATTAGTAGGTTTCAATGAAAAAAAAAAATCCCCAAAATTATTTTTAAGCACATATATGATGTTTGGAGGCTTTACTGAGGTTTGAATTGCCCCTGCCCATCCCTGGGTACATGTATTTGGGACACCTACTCTGTTCCCACAGAAGAAATGACTAATGTCACAAAAGAGCCCCAAGAACTTGCTCYGGACCCAATATGCCCTAGGAGGCATGACCCATGCAGTGCAGTCCCTCCTTGCCACCACCCCTTAAGCTGCGCTGCCCTCCCAGCAGGGCGGAGCTCAGTGGGAGCAAGAGTCACCACTGAGGCTCAGTGTGAGCTGAAAAAGCTCCCAGAGCCCCGGGGCTCGCCTGAACAGACTGTCAGAGTTAGAAGCTGTACCCAGGTCTTGCCTCACAGCAACCTGGCTTGAGGTGCTCCATCAAAATACATGTACATCCGTCTATGCACACCCAGAAGAGGGGGGGCATCACGAGTCTTGGAGAAAGCCCATGCCTCCTTCTCCTTCACTTTGGATAGCACTCATGAGGCARCAAAGGCTGGGCAAATTCTTCAGGCTTTTGGATCAGACTCTGATAGGGGCCAGCTCCCTTCTTCCTCCCTCTGCCTCTCTGTGCAACTGAAGCAGAGCAGAGGGATTGAAAAACCACCTGGAGCTCTCCAGCTGCAGTAATCGCTGCCGCTTGTGCAGGATTTACACTCTGCAGTTGTAGGATTACTCCTATAAACACTTCGCAGAGAAGGAAATTTAAAAACAACGATAATAACAAAAAAACCCAGGCATCCCTATCTCTTCAGCCCCTCCTTTCCCCCATGCTCTGCTTTCCACACCTCCCTGACTCTAGAACTCTGTCCACTCTCATCTCCTGAATCCCATAGACTGTCCTTCCGCTGATCACTCTGCCCCTTCCCCTCACAGCCCTGCCAGGCACTTGTACGTGGCCTCCTGGGGCTATGCCTCACGTAGGACTGCTCTTGATATGGTGCATGTTTGCCTTTCCCCTGCACAGACACAGCTCTACTGTGACTAGTAGAGATAAACACTTCAAAATATGACAATCAGTCAGATACAGACTTTGCCACCTTTCTTTATGATGGGCTGCTCCAAGAGCTAAACACTTTTTGCAAGGTACAATTTGCAAACAGCTTTGCAAGAACTGCAAGATCTGGGGAACTCCGTTAACAAGGGGCATCCTCGCAGCTTTTTAAAGGAGGGAATATCAAGACCTGTGTTGGAAAGATGAGGCAATGAAGGTGCAGAAGAGTCCTATCACCTCAGCCAAAAGTTGTCCAGTGGCCAAAATAGCAGCTGGTGTCTGGAGCTGTGCAGCACAGGGCAGGATGCAATGACCCTACTRCTAGAAGCCTCTCTACCTCCTGCTTGAGGAAATTCTTCCCACCACTGCCCATCTCCTTTTTGAGTAGAAGTGGCTGGCACTTTAGAAATTTTGGCCCTCACTTCCAATTAAAAGAACGGATAAAATTTCTCTCTCACTTTTTCCAAATGTTGTTTTCTTGGCCGTATTTGCTCTTCAGGCTTTACCTGTGGCAGATCCGAGCCCTACCTCTGTCTCACAAGGAGGGAATACAGATGGGCTTCTGTTTGCAATCTACTGCTTAATATAAGGATTTATCTGTGCCTCACTTTCTGCCTGACTGTAAGTGAAGTTGCTCCACCCTAATCTTCCTTGGGGGTGACTCATGGGACCCACAGAGCTCTGCTGCTCCTGCAGACATTCTCAGAGGAGGGACTGCAAAGTGAAGCTGTACTCTTGTGACTGAGCTTATGCATATAAGGTACCTATATKAATTATGCTCCTGCATCAACACACATGCCTGATTTGGTGCCCTGTATATGGACCCAAACAGTACTTTATCTTGCCTTCTCTCTTTACTCCTTATGCATATGCAAGTATATGCCCAGGCTTACTTTCTTTTGCTCTGTCATCAGCTCCTGAGCAGAATTTAACTCAACGTGTTTGCTTAGATGCATTTTGTCAGCCAGCTGAGTAGAACACACTACATTACAGGGACCCACTTTGGCCCTTCTTGGACTTAGCCCATGCCTTGTGTTTTTGACTTGATGGTTTTGAATCCAATTGATTGGTAAATGGCTAAATAGTGAGAGAAATTGCTTTCTCTCATTACTCTGCATGGCTGTGTCATTACCCTTTAATACTGCAGCGTTATTGACTGATGCAGCCTGTCAAGACATGGCCAGTGGGATGTAATGCAGTGGTAGAGATGTGAAAATATTTCATTCAACATTTACCAATGGGAGGCATACCTATGCTTGAAATGGGGAGAAGAGGAGAAGCCTAAAACCCAGCAAGCAGAATGGACAAGCTAGCTCTTTAGCCTGCCCTGCACTTCAGTCTGTGATAAATGCCTTGGTGGAGAGTTGCATGCATTCTTTACCAAAAAGACTAGATGGTATCAAAGCACTGATAAACAATGCCACTAAGATGAGATATCACCAGAGCTCATCCTGCCACTAACACACCTGTTCCTTGACCTAGTAGCTTCATGACTTTTCCCTCTGAATGGTGTCCTGGCTAGATGTAACTGCAGTATCAAACGTTTGTAGTCTGCTTTCCTAATCTTATTTGATGTCTTAAGACTTCTGCCAAATAGTCTCATCCCATTTAAGACCCCAGTCTGCTGCCTCCATGTCTGAACAACCCACAAAAATGAAAGAGGTCAAACATAAACAGAGGATACTGGGGGAGAGCAAAAAAATACAAAGAAGAGAAAATGACAGAAAAATAGATCAGCAAATGCAGCAAAGGTATATACTTGTCATTTTGCAGTTATAAATTATCTATCCATACTCAAAACTTATCCATGATTGCTCAGTACATACTAACCACAATCACCTCTAAATTAACCCCCAAATGGCTGGAGGTCCAGCTAATGACCACCTGGAATACGCTGTTCATCCAAAGTGTAATTAATCCATGACACTCCTTGCTGCAGGAAGCTGCAATTGTTGAAAGTCTACACGGGTGCAAAAAATGACTAGAGGAATTCACGGATGGAAGAATCCACCCCGGGCAACTAATTGCAAGGAAATCCTGAGTCCAGACTGCCGGAGGCTGTATCACAGGCAAAGCAGAACAGAACTTATATTCCTAATTAGACATATTCTGTTGGCTGCCTATAGATAGATAATACTGAGTTATATAGCCTAGCTTGATGTGGCCACTCTTATTTTCCTATTTCACATAAACCAAGTATTTGGAAACAAAAAGACAATAATACTAAAAGGAAGAGAGAAAAGTGTAAGAAAGAGATATTAGTAGCCAATTAAGAGAGAAATAAAATAAAATAATTTGCCGAGGCCTGGCTCTCTGCCCTACTGTTCTGCTTCCCTTCCCCATTGCCACCTTAGCCCTCATTTGGGAAAGAAGACCCGTCAAATTAAAGATGGATAAAAACTCATTAAGAAACAACAAGCTTAGAGAAAATTGCCATCGGGATTACACTGATGGGATGGTCTCCCCCACCCTTTCTTTCATTCAAAGATTACAAACCCTTTTTCCCCTCCAGGGCTCTTCTCTCCATCCTGGTCCTGGCTAACTCCACTCCTGAATGACCCCCTGGGTTTGAAGCGTCCATGTGGGTAGAGAGGGGAAGAGGGTGGGGGTTGTTTGTTATGCTTCCTTTTGTTTTTAATTAACCTCCGGTGTTTTCTTTGCCTAGAGAACAAATCTTCTCACCCTGATTTTTTACACATGCCTGCATTCAGATTGAGAGAAAAGTTAGATCTAGAGAGAGGAAAAAGTGAGAAAATTAGAGAGAAAAGAATACTTCTCCATCAAAAGAAAAAGTGTTATATGGAGAGGAATTACAATCTACGTGGCCTTCACAGACCGCTCTCTGCTTATTAATCCTGCTCCTGCTTGTTGCTGTGGCCAGCTCTGGTTACACACCATGCTCGAAAGGAAATCAGAGCACATAGTAAAGCAAAGTGTGCTTCGAGAAYGGGCTTTTAACAAAAGGGTTCGGGGTGACATTTTAAAATCTTCCTTCCACACTGTACCACTACTGATGTGAAGCAAAGCCAAGAGGATTAGGCAAAACCACATGCAGATTAATAGTGACTTGCCAGATTCTTGTAGCRTGGGATTCCTGAAGCAAATTATCATTTGAAGAGTTTGCACAAGGAATAGCAGGGCTTGGCTCTAAGGCAGAAGTAAGGAGAATAACCCAAAAAGCCTTTCTAAGGCTTTTCTTCCTCTCTGGCCCACACGATTTCTGTATATTGTGCTGGTGCACCGAATGGCAAGACTGAAACAGCTGGGAAGTAAACCAACAGATCTGTGGTTACATCGAAAGCACAGAGAGGCAGCTCTGTCCATCTCTACTTGTGCCTCATGGCAAGACAGCATGAGAAGATACCCCGACTGTTGTGAGAACTCCGAAGGTAACAGGATTGTCAAGATATTTCACATGGTACTGAAAGTGCAGAAGTGGCATATCATTGTCTTAATTGCCAAAGCTGAGCTGAGATCTAGATTTCCAATCCTCCATCTGCAAGAACAGTTAATTGCCCGTTTTCCTGTATTTGGGGAAAATCCTAATGCCAACTTGCTGATGAATCAGCTAGAAGTCTAAGAAAGGCATAAAATCTCCAACATGCTACTTTAACAAGAAGACAAACAACGTGACCAACTCCTACTCTGATTGTGTTTGGAGAAGAAGAAGGGTTATTTCAGATATGTATTGAAATAGAAATACGGAGGTAGGACTTGTTAGGGAGATTCTTGCTAGGCAGATTAACAAAAGCATAGTCACAYGCTAGAGTCATATTTGCATTTAAATCTCCATTCCATGCAAATGCTAGTTGAAAGTATCTGCAGAAACTGAGGAACAAATTTTCCTAAAACCCCATTATTTTTGTGGATTTGTTCAACAATAGCTCAACATCCTGCTGCGGAGAGGTTGCTCACTTTAGCACCCTGAACCATTCCATGTGTATTAGCATCCTCATCTTTTTTGGTCTCTGCTTTGCTAACAGTGCTGTTACATAAAGGAACATACCAAATAACAGCTTTGCTGTGAAAAGCGTTATCTTTCCAAGAGAGAGACAGCCCAGCAAAGAGCTTTCTGCCACTTTCAACAGAGACCACGGGCTAAATTCTCAGGTGATGTAAATCAGTGTAGCTCTGCTGAACCTCAAGTTGACGAAGCAGTCTGAAACCACCTGATGTTCCTCTTAGAGAAGATATTGGCACATAGCTAATATATTAAAATAATAATAGGAGTAATGACAATGACATAAATGGAATTTGCTATGGGGCTGTTGGAACACCAAAAGCAACTTGAAAATATAGACAGGATGAACGTTTAAATAGGAGCTTCCTGTTCTGTAGACTAAACTTGGGAATTCAAAGCTTTATGTATTTTCACTAAGCAAATAACCATTTCACGGCTGTTTTGAAGACAGTGAATTCTGGGAACGAACAGACAATACAGTAAAATAAAACTATTTCAAATTTTGTGCAATGATTCCTAAACATATTCACCATGTATCCAAGATGGGGAGTCGGATATGTAATATATCCGGGAATATCATATATATCATTCAGATGTCATCCATATATCATCCATATACATCAAACTGAACATCCATGGAAAAGTATGCTAAAGTCATTGAGTTTTCCCTTCTCCAGACCTGGATTTCTTCTTCTCGCACTAAAAGWGCAATCTGGTCACTTCTAATGGCAGCAGGATTTTTATCGCAAAGGAAAGACACTCATCACAGAACAAAGTTACTCGCACACAAGACAGTGCAATACAGGTGGTCTGCCTGAAGCGTGCGAATGGCTATGGCAGCCTTAAATGCTCTAAAATTAAGCCCACTTCCCAGCCTTATGAAGCACTTGGAAACTGTTACATTTTGTCTATTCTTCACTTCCCTTAACCTCAGTTAAATGACTGGTACCATGAGATCCAGACATAGATACAGGGTAGCAAGTTACCCTGATAGGGACAAGGAGAAGGACATGTCCTTCTACTTCCTTTTCTCAAACTTAATCAGAGTAAATCTTTGAAAATTCAGTATTCATTCTGAGCTCCKGCTTAATAAACTTGGCAAACCTGACATTTTTAAAACAAAACAAAACCATGCTGTTCACTTTCCCTTTCATTCTTAATTGGCCCATCTAAAAGCAATCAAATGAACATTTAGCTGTGGTAGAAAGAACTGCAGGAGACCTCTCCTCCAAATGCCATTATTCAGGAGTGCACAGGAGTGTGGATATGTTTATGGAGAGTGGGAGGCACTTTGCAAATTCCCTCTTAGCAGYGAAAGAGGAGCCGGAGTTGAGAATAACCACGGAGGGGATGTAGGCACGGCTGTGCCCAAGTGTTGGGCGACCAGCCGTCGGGGGGAGCTCACAGCCAGCTATGCCTGTGGCTCAGGCTCTCTGGATGGTGTCGAGGGAAATTAGGCATTAAAGAATAAGCTGTATTAACCAGAACACTGAATAGGGAGCTGCCTAAACTTGCCAGGATGAAACATTGCAAAGAAAGGGATCTCTTAAATCCCATCCCTCAATGGGTTTTAGTTACTACCTCTCATTAGGGGACTCACAGAGCAGCAGTTTTGCCAGGAATTAGGTGCCTATGGCCGTTCTTCCTCAGCAAGCCCCCTCTCTTCTGGCTGCTCCGTGATTTCAGAACTCATCCAAAGAGTGCAAGACCTGGGCTCAGTCCTCTTCCCTACCTAAGGCAAGATAAATACTAGGATAAAAACCAAGAGAAAAGGAGGTTCGGGTAATGCATGGCTTCCAGACTATGTCTCCCACAGCTGAAATATAGACCTGCTAAAGCACATAATCTGCTTCAGATGGATAATGGTATTGGCAGTATGGAAATCCTGGCTTGGCTTGATGTGTGCGATGAAATACATCAGGTATACAGATCAAGTTAACTTTTCACAGCAGGTAATACAATTTCTAGAAATACAGACACAACGGTGTCTAGGGCAGGAATCAGGTTTCAACAGTGGAGCCATACAGAACACATAATTATATTTTGCATTTTTAATAGACTTATTAGCATAATAATGCATTAGTCCAATAGAATATTAATGTGATGCAGAAATATTAGCATATTACAGATCCTTATTCATTAATATATTAGACTCTTATTGTATTAGTGGCACAATCTACTACAGAAAACATTGCTTTGTGTCTGATATTGTATTATAAGAAAAAATTGAGATGGCAAAGAGARAGGCTCTCTATCGTAGGCATGCCTGACTCTACGTGTTACTGCAAGAGCAGGAAGAAAATGGTTTTTGCAGGAAGAAAGCAATTTTCCCACTTTGTCTGAATTGAACTGTGAACTTTTTAGAAGTTTTTTTGCATTAAATATGAACACCTCAAGCCATCTGGAATCTAAACCTTCAAGTACCTCGTAACAGAGAGAGAATCCCTTTTCCAGCATTCAAACACTCACCTAAAATGTAAGCAACTGAGGTCAAATCCCTGCTCTCCCACTGTTTCACATCCCAGCTCCAGAGAACTAGCTGCTACTCTGATAACCAGCACTTACCTTAGTGAGCTATTCTGCGTCGTACACCTGCCAACGCATCAGCTCAGGAGCTTGAACCCTGGTACCTCACAATGTAGGGGAGTGACCTAACTACCTGATTTTCTGCTTTTCTGGAAGAGATCTGCTTTATATAYCTCACACTAAAATTGAGAAGACTATCCTGATGAAAGTTTAATTGAAACCAGTATGCTCCTAGGAAAAGATCTGAAAAATCCTACTAAATTAAGGCCAAAACTATTTCTCTGTACCTTTGTTAAGACTTTGTCGAACAATTTGATATCAGCCCTGGAGGAAAGATTCCCACTCTGGCCTTTTCTCCCCAGTCACCCCTTAGTGGGGAGCAAGAATTCTTTAAGTTTGTGTTGCTATCCATGCCTTCCTAGTGGTGAAATGGCCTCACTTCTAAGGCAAGCTCTTAGGATAACCAGCACATCAAAACAAAACCAGGAAAAAAATCTTAATCTTATGATAGGRGACTTGACATCCCCATGAATAGGGCTGTTCAATGCAGTTGTTGGCCYGAGCTGCGTACCAGGCTGCATGACCCAGATGTCCTTATGGGAACTGTATAAACATTYTGTATAAGCTATGGAAAACAAATATCATCTAGCTATTTAATCCTATGTCTCTTATTCACAGACAGACTGACAAATAGGCCTAATTCCTCTTATTAATACTTTGACTATAAAGAGCAACACTAACTGAGATGACTCAGGGTTTGGATTATGTGCTTTTAGCAGAATGGGAGAGTATGTGAAAAAAAGAAAAAAGAATGTCATTAGAGATGATGAATTTTGAAAAAGTTTGTTGTTTCTTTCTTCCTTTGGGGAAAATACAGTACAGCCCTTTCCAGAAGGAGATATTCTCTGAGCTCCAGGTAACCCTCTTAAATAAAGACAACAAAGGGAACATGAAATTCATAAAGCTTACTCTCTAAAAAGCATTTGCATCTACCTTACATCTCCGTGGCATCAGGATTCTTTGAAATTGCTTCTAAGGAGCTCAGTAAAGTAGATATTTTGCTTTAAAAAATATTGTAGTAGATTCCCAATAAAGAAAACTGTTGAATTGAACTGTCTGTAGCACAATTTTTTTATTACTCTTATATTAGATCCATTGGGTTGGCTTTCTTGG
>NW_028186901.1:750958-752260 GCF_003343005.1 Rhea americana
TTTTTTGCCTTGATGCATTTAAACAGCAGCTTTTCTCTTCTCCTTGTGATCATGTTAAATGTTTAATTGCTCTTTGCATTTGTTGATGGTACAACATAAGCCCTGCAGTAAAAGAGATTTGTGCTAAAACTCAAGTGCTTAAGAAATAAGGAAAGAGGTTATATTTTGGGTCAGTTCAATTATCTCTATTTTTTGGAATTATATATTAATTTTAATATGAGCTGCAGCACAGAAGTGCAATTAGCATTCAGACAATGCAAGAAAGTCTTGCCTGAAGTTGACTGATGTGTACAATCCATGCAAGGGATTCCGGGAGGTTAGACACTGCAGATCACTGCCATAACATAGCTAAGCCAGGTCCTCAGACGGTGTAAATCAGCACTGTCAATGGAGCTAGTCTGATTTACACCGGATAATTACGTCCCCCATTGCTATTTGAGATGGGATCAAGATGACAGCATCAGGATCACCACTAGAATACAGACTTTTTCTAAGTACCACATTGCATCCACTCATCCAGTTAAGAGTGAGAGCTAGAAACCTAAGCAAGCTTTTCATGAGCTGGTATCAAGCCATTTAGAACTGATGTCAGCTGCTCCAAATAAGCCCAATTTAAGTAATAAGGAGAGAGCTTTCCCTTCCACTTTCACCTCAGTCCAAGTCYGGTGCTTTCAGATCCCCTTTTGACTTAAACTGGTGCACCCTCTACCTGGCATAAATGGATCTAGAGCTCACCAATGCCAGACTGCTCTCTRGTTGGACCCAGCTCCTGCTGAGTTAATGCCTCAGGTAGCAACAGGCAGATTTTTATCCTTATACTGTCTGGATCCTTACCTCTGAATCTGCTATAACCTCTCAAGGGGGCTGAGCCAAGTTTCTTGGGGAGTTAAGACCCTGGTCCAGTGAGAAATGAATGAACAAATCCTCTTTGTCTGTAGTCTCAAAACTCCCAACCAGTTTGAGTTGAGAGGTTCATTCGGTGGTTTTGTGAAAGAGCCCTGACTGACAGACCCTGAGAATTAATGAGCTTCTATTCTGAAACAGGCTGGGAAAAAGAAACCAGCCAGAGAGACCCTCGATACAACTGCTAAAACTGCTTTGTTACCATCTTTTGTTCAGGGCTTGTATAGTGCCCAACAGGCAGGGGCTCTGCTGCCTGGTGGAGAGGGGGCCCAGGTGATCCTGAAATGCAATTAATGCATAACAGCTTCGACCAATCCATCTAATTTACTGCCTGCATTTCTCCTGGGCTTGCTTCCTCCTTTATTTTTCCTCTCACCATGAAGGATAGCCACTCATCTT
>NW_028186901.1:752275-805763 GCF_003343005.1 Rhea americana
AAAAAGTGCTTTTCTGGATTCACTCTACTTTTTCCCATCCTGAACACTGTTTGGGGACTTTTTTATTTAACAAAACAAGGTCAACTCATCAGCACAAAAGCTGAAAGTTTCACGGGGTCCAAGACTGCTTCCATCTATGGAATTACTTTTTAACACATTCTCAGTTAAAATTATCCCCTCTGAGCCAAATGCAGATTGACAGCCAAACACCAAACAATCACATTTTGTTAATCCATTTACAGAGGTGCAAATGCCTGATCCAACAGCAGGTTGCTCTGACACCACAGCAATGTTATGAGGTTCTCCTCCTTTTTTTTCTTTCTTTTTCTTTCTTTCTTTCTTTCTTTCTTTTTTTTTTTTTTTTAAGATTTTGGGAGCAACAGAGATTGTTTTGGAGATAATAGAAGAAATCTGGAAACCCCTGAAGCTGTGGGATCGCTCACCACTATCTCAACTCTGTATTGTTTGTTTATAGTTCAAAATGCAGCTTTTRTGCCAAAAACTGAAGCCTTTAACATTTTCAAAGCCTGCTACCTCTCAGCTGTGGCACACATGCTGACAGAGCAAAACAAGGGCACCCAGAGTTCAGTAGCTCTCATAACTGCACCTAAACTGATTTCAGTCTAAGGTCAATCTGAAGAGRATGCTTCAGGTGCCATTCAGAAATGACAGGAGAGCTAGATGCGAGCCCTGATACTGCAGGAATAAGATAGCATTGATCAGTTAGAAATCATTGCTGGAAAGTTGCTGTCGGGACTGTCTTGCTTGAGAATAAACTATGGATCTAGATCATTTAGACAGACAGACAGACAGACAGATACGGACAAGGAGGTGGAAATCTGTCCCTGTCACACAACTTTCCAATTTAACCTGGTTTTCTTCTATTTAATTCTGCATGCCTTACTACAAGGGTGACTATAACTTCATTTTCTAAGCATAGGAAATAGGAAATTGAACTAACCTCTAATGGAGATAAATAGTTAAACCATTCAACAGATGTACATCTATTACTGTATACCTATCTCCGCTACCTATTTTTCTGCTTATGCATCCATCTCTTGGCTTTTATTGCTGTGGGAAAGAGAAACATTCAAGACAGTATTTGTCTGCATCTTTAAGTGTTCGATACACACACACACACACACACACACACACACATTCAGGGCTCTGCAGCAAACTCAGCCCTCTTGAAAATGGTTCACCGAACACCTTTGAAACATCAGTGTGGAGGCATGAGATCAGACACTGGCTACGCAGAAGCTGTGACCAATTTTGCAAATGCACCTACCCTTTTCGCTTCCACCTGGTCCTGCATATAGAAAAGCTATCTCCTTATACCCTGACTGCTAGTAAAAATAACCGTTTCCTACAGTAGCTATTGCTTTTGAGGAGAGAGAGTGTTGGAGGGGAGTGAAAGGGGTTGGAAAAAAGGGAGARGGTTTATGACATGGTCGTGTTGCAAACTAACAGATGATTGCTGATGTCAGGCAGGGTTAGAGTGCTGGAGCTGAGAACGGTGCCTCTAATCACGGCGCTTAAGCATAAGAACAAATTCGCAGCTTCCACCTCATCTGCTCTCAAGGGAGAATTTGCTTACAGGGATCTGCTGCCCACCCACTGTCCCAAGGACTCAGGGGCTGAGTTAATCCCATAATGCTAACAGAACATAACAATGTGTTGAGAGTATTTACCACATTCCCTGAAATTGAAGAAAGTTGCCTTGGTTATTAGTAGCTCCTAATGATATTTGCATAGATTAACAGACTTTAATGCAATCATGAATGCTACAATCCTGCGGAAAATAATGAAGAAATCCATTATGAGGTAATAAAGTAACTAAGTCAATACAGTAATAATTTGATCCCATATTAGTAATAATTTCATCTCCTGCTGCAAGGCAATTTTAATGCACATACCATTTCTGGACAGTTTTATAAATATCACCTTTGTTTGAGATAATTAATTAGTAAAATCAAAAAATATATTGCTGGTATTTTATACGATAAATTAGTCATTAGGTTTAAACTGGCAGGCAGTAATAAAACTTATTAAGATAAATGTGCTGGGATTCTTAATACTTCAGAGGAGCTGTTCTCCTCCGTCTTAAAGCTCTTTTGGTGCAAAGCTATTATTGCTGCTGGGTGGTGCTGGTTTGTACGTACGTTAAAACCTCATTATGAAAATCATATCTATAACCCCAACTTGCTTAGCAATAGGAGCTGAAGGTATTATCACATTCCTGCCCAGTGTATGATGCTAAAGTGAGGGTGAGTTGCTGAGGGCTCTTTAGCTTGCTTTCCATTTTCAGTCAGAGTCAATGCCTCCTGAAAGACTGAAGTGAGGTAACTTCACTTCAGAAGGTCTCCGGACTAGGTCATCCTTTTGTCCTAGGGAACAGATTTGCATTCAGAGATAGGAGTAGAGAGGAACATTAACCTTTATGGAGGTGGCTATCTACCCTAGCTTTCTGCTTCTGCTCTTATTTTGTGATTGYTGAATCATTCTTTGCTTACCAGCAGCGTCTAGAGATCTCAAAGGACCTCAGCAGCATCTATGGCAAAGTGGTCTGGCACTGAAGCCAAAAGCTATGCCTTACAGTGACCACTGTTTCCAGGCCTCTGAAATATCCCTTATACAAGGCTGGGCCTCTGCAAAAGGTTTTGTTATGTGTTTGGGGAGYGGTCCCAGCCAGATGGCACAGCTGACTGAGAATGTCAGAGCTGGATCGGGATCAGCTTCTTGTAAGAAGCGCAAATCTTGCCATGTAGTGAGCTGGTCTTGGCTCTGTCGTGTATGGCCAAAGTAAGGATTGTCATTCTGGGTTTCATGATACCACCTTCCAAGAACAATTAAATCATTAGATTACCTTCTCAAAGGGCATCAATTGGGGCTTGCTTGGACTTCCCTGAGCGAGTTCACTGTCATTTTCCCTAGGWATTACAATTTCACACTCTGGCCAAACTTTGCCCTTTCCCCGTAACTCCCCATTTAGCTGAGATTTCCAAATGCATGTCACTTTGCATTTGGAACGGTAGCAAATGACACAAATTGATGATCCATCAAACCCCTGTCTTCCATATGGGCCAGTTTTTAACGTGAAGTAGGAATTTCCCCAAAATCTCATTCTAGTTAATAAAGAACTCGCTAGAGAGCTCAACATTTAGCTGGGAGCAGGCCACGACTGCTGCTTGTACCAACTATCAAACCATTTCTGTAGCCAAACAAGCCATCAAAAGACAGAGATAAGTGGCAAAACCCATTGCTCCTCTCATTCAGAAAACCAGCTCGGGYACAATATCTTTAGGGCAGTGCAATGCATTGCAGAGCCTCTGTACTGTAGAAATGCTCCCTTTTCTAATACACCATGGGCATCACTCTTGAAACAAAATGATAGAATCAATACATCATCATACTTGTTTAACTTCTTTGGGGAGAAAAAAATGTTTTCTCACCAGGTAGCAATGCCTTCACTTTATGGATACTTTCTCATACTAATGTTCAAAGTGCTTTCTGTACAAGCTCAGTTTAAGAATTCCATAAGCTCTGGAGTGCTGGAGGCTAGAAGAGCAACTAGGGCAAAAATCACCATACAATTAGTTTGTTCTGTTAGTTTTTCCTAAGTTAGTTTTTCCTCTGCTGACCAGTGTCAGGAAAACCTTTTGGACTAGACAGACCTTTGATCTGATACACAATGGCAGTTTTTATATAATCAAGTGATATGATGCCCTGGCATCAAATGGTATGGGCCATTTCATTCAGTTGGTAGGCTGTATGCCCTCCTTCTCAGTGATACCTTGCTTAGACTTGAATTTCCAGTCCTAGTATAAGATATATATATTTAGAGGTATTGTAACATAAAGAGGAKTGCACCTCTAAGAAAGGTCTCAGAGATTTTTTCCATCTACTGTTACCATGGCCAGGTTAATTGCACTGTGCTGTCCTACCATCTCTGATTTGGTGATTTTGAAGACAAAAAAWTTGCTCTGACTGTTCAAAAGGGGATATCTGGTTCTCCAGGACCAGCTTTACATGGCTAGGCTTCCTCAAAGTGGTCCAAGCCTCACATACCTTCCTAATTACCCATTAGAACTATTGCTTTGGCAGATCTCTGTTGTAACTGCTATGTGATGGCAGTACATGACAAGTTCTTCTGAACGCTGATGTTCCATGAATGGTCACACACCTCCAAAGTGGTGTTTCCATGATGGCTGTTGGTGGATTGTTTGCTGTCTATTACATTTCTCTCCCAGCCTCCTGCATGTACTGAAACAAGGGGAACGCAGAATAAAAAGGAACTGTTTTGCATTACCACATTATCTACTCAACAGTTAGAGAACCTTGTGTCCTGTTGGTAGCTCCATCCCATACCTGGCTCTCACTAGGGACTCCTGACCATATAAAGTGAAGCGACAATTCATTTAAGCTCTCTTAGGACAGTCTTGGGGGTCTAGGCAATTTGGCCAAGTCAGAAAAGCTCCCATGTAGTTAGCCAGTTTGGGCTTAGTCAGTTAGTTACGTTTTTGGGAAGCCRTGCTGCTCAGGCTTGTTTTACACCAGGGATGCTCAGCTCCTGGGTCACACATCAGTTAAACCAAGATGACCACGGGGGTACAGGAAGGGAGCAAAAGGCCTAAGAATAATCCCTTCAGCACCTCCTGCGGAAAAGTGGCTTTAGTGACAAGCGTCTTACAACTGCCATTCCCACAATCGTTCCTCTTGTCAATACGATGACCTTTCAGAGGCGGAAGCTCTTTTTTATTACTCTGTGCACTGGGGTAAACCAGGCCATGCTATGTTATCTACCCAATTTATCAACACTATTTACAGCAGGTCCATTCCACTGTCTGGCTTAACTCAGTGCCCAGAGACCTAGCATTGAGAGAGGAGGCGGCTGCTGAAGAGAAAGAAATGTCAATTCCAGCCTAGTCCCCTAAAGTGAAATAAAAGAAACAAAGTAAATAAGGAAGGAGAAGTAAATACAATATCTCCAGGGTGATTACGTCTATCTAGTCCAATACAGGCAAGTATGAAACCAATAGAAACACAGTCTTATCCTCTTAGTTATCACCACACACAGAATGTCATCTCTTGGTGGCCTAAAAAGAAAGCAGCATGCCACATCCATCTTTAATGACTATGACATATCTCTCACCCTCTTGTATTTTGAGCAACCCCAAACTGCTGAAAAATGAGATATGAGAGTTTGTTCTCCCTGTTTGCACTGAATCATGAGAATGGATTAAAATGGCTTTTTTGTTCTGCTTTGCTTTTTAAGAACTATTTTGGGTAATTTGATTTTCTTTCTGCTCTTCTGGGCTTTGAGGGTTCAGGTTTGCCAGCTTTTCTCCACAACTCTGTGATCAAGATGTACTCTTTTACTCCTTTTTAAATGAAGGAAAAGCAGACCATCATATATGCAAATACTTGTAAAGGCTGAGGGTAATTGGAAAACACAGAGTATCAGGAGACTCACTGTGAAATCACAAGGGTAGCAGTCTGTTCCCTCCATCACACTCAAATCATTTGAGTTGTGGGCATCTCTTTCTAGCAGGTTCAAATACACTGAAGAGGCTAATCAGGCTGTCTCCCTGACTTGTGATACTACCTGATCTGGAATATGCTTTCAGCCATGTGATAAAGGGATGTTCTGGTGCATCACACAGTGTCTCAGCGGGTCTCCCTCAACATCATGTCCTTCTGCCATATAAGCTGTATTCCCCTCTCCCTTCAATAACGACCATGTCAGGACCATCAACTTTATTTGCCAAATATACTAATAAATTCACTATATATTTCCCTGTCTTACTCCCCTGTACCCTGGATTGATATCAGCCCTTGATAATTATGCTAACTCAAGACTAAACAGACGGTCATCAAGATTTTGCTTCTATCCTGAATCAGTTAGCTTTATCTGTTGTCACATGGATGGTCCATGGGGACTGTGAAGAACAAAAGAATTTATTTCTTTCTCTATAACTGAAATATGGCCTCTGCAAATCCCATAGGTGTGATGCAGCACAATTGCTGGACACAGCCAGAAATCTAACTCAACCATATACTCACAGATTTGCAAACCAATCAGAAGAAAATCAGTGACCTAGAGGGCACTATTTTTTTTCAAACCATATTTGAAATGTGAAATTAACAGAACAACTAGAATACAGTACAAAAGAAAGGACCTACGTAGAACGAACAATCCAGACAGGTTCCTTTGAAACTAACATCTCTCTTCAGGTTTCCTAATACAATTACACTTCATCGCTGCCTCTCTCCAATGACTATTTAGGAACCAACCCCTGACAGCCCTTCCTCGAAAGCAGGTTCACTAGTTCATTGCCCTCTTGGAGTTGTGAGCCATGCTTGTCTACTTTAAGCACCTAAGCAGATGTTTGGCTGTAGTCCTGAAGGAACAATACACTTTCAGGTGCCTTTAAGTAAAAGACCTTCATTCAGGCAACTGTGGACTTTGGCTATGAAAGCTGATAAAGCAAATGATAGAAGAGGAGAAGACAGTAGGGATCAAGAACCTTTTCCTATTCATCCTCAAATCTACTTCACTAGGGAAAAGGGGAACAACGACAGGACCGCCCCTCAAAATGCTTTGTAATGGGAGAGTCCCCRGACACTGCAGTTGGCTAACTCACAGCCTGGCTGTTGATCTCCTTGGCTTCCTGGTAACAGTAACAGTAACAGACCATGGGCTCATCCAAAGGCAGAACAGAAAGCATTTTAATGGATAAACCCATATTAATTCCAGAACAATTGTCCCTTCTGTAAATCCCTGTGTACCTCCCTCCTTATTTACCCTGGAGAGCAGAATATAGCCCATCACTGATGATGAGCTGTTCCAGTGTCACTATCATTCAGCTTTTGGTAGCTACCTCCTAAGAGTCTAATGGTCACTTGGGCACTGCCAGTGTTGTGGAATAACTTTGGTACTCCTATCTGATTGGCAGTGAAGTGTAACACAGCGAGTGCAGAACTTTCTGCAGTGTCTGTTAAAGATAAGGGGGAGAAAAAACTTGAATAATTTATGTAGTTAGTTTAATTTAAATAATTTATGTGCTAAGCATTGCAAACAGAGCTGGAGTTGATAATGAGTCCGAGAAGAACATTTTGAACTCAGTCGCAGATTCTACTGCATTGTAATTCTTGCAGGATACAGGATTTCTTAGTAGTATAAAGGCTGGGGAGTGTAAACAAGGTAGTTGCTTGGAAAAGAGTCTGTATATACTCCTTTACCAATTACCACCAGATCATCTTACGTTCTCTACAGCTTGTTCAGTCTGAAACTCTGAAATTATCAAGAGCTGCATGCATTTCCCTGAGCCACAGAGAGAAGCCTGGCTCCATTGTTTGACAAATAACAGTTTGTAACTGGTGTAATCTGTAATCAGGAATCAATTAAAGAGATATCAACAGGAAAGGAAAGATAAGGGAAAACCAGGAGAAAATCAATGAACAACATAAGGGAATTGATCATTCGAAAGGTCTTTCTTAAGCCACTGAGTCCTCTCAGAGGACTCTTTGCGGCATGCCCCATAGACTTTGTCTTTTCTTCTTCAGCTGATTTTTGGCCCTTTCAAATGAGGAAGCTCTTCTGTTTATCAGTGGGAAAACAATTCCAAACACCCAGGAAACCCACAGCCCTCCAGGGTTCATTGAGTGGCCACTGCCTTTTACACTTCTTTTAATGTAAGTGAAATACATCTGAGAGGGTGCACAGAGCTAGACAAAATTGATGCTAAAGTTCTTGTGAATTCTTGCGTGAGTTCACGGCGAAGATTTCCAGGAACGCTTTAGAGAATGTAAACACCCTCTTCGACACGCAAGCACTAAAATAGATCACTAACACACACTCCATGAAAAATAATTTCTCATCAATCCTCACACAGCTGAAGATCCATCTTTGTCATAGCAGACCTGTTCTCTTCTATGTGCTTTTTATAGATTTCTTTTTCTTTTTGAACTTCCAACATCCTTAAAAACATACTTACTGATATGAAAGAAGCCACAGAACAGCAGTAATGAATCCATATCACCAACTCTAACAATTGCTGCTGCAAGTGTCTGGATATTTAGTGTTGATCCATGACTCCTCCCAGAGTTCTGCTGGTAGGTGTGCAAATCATAGCTTTCAGTTAAAAAATAAATACCTTTCTAGACATGAGCTGTTATGAACAACAAAAGCTTGAAAATGTAACCTGAGTCCCGAGTCCCGAAGGCTTAAAAATCGCAAGAGAAGTGAAAAGAAACCACCAATTTAATCACTGGAGGAAAAAAAAAAAGCATAATTTTTAAGATGAGCAGTCTTATGATTTTCAGGAGGTCTTATTTATTGTTTTTGAAAATCTGTAGTTTGACACAGTTGTGAAACTGTGAAAGCTTTGAAGCTTTTTCTTGCAAAATGATAAGATCTGGGTCATTTCCTCTTGTCAGTTGTACACTAACTCAGGGAATTCACATGTGCAGTGAAAAAAATCCTGATGGTGGAACATATCACTTGTTTCAAGGTCTTTCCAAGATGCCAAGGGGGTCAGAGACAAAAGCTCCATGTGTGGAAGTACAGAGGTCATTCTCCCACCCAGACTGCCAAGGAAAACAAAGTGAACAGAGTTTCCCTTTGTATCTCGCACGTGARCGCGGGTGAAATCACACAAGTACAGAAGATGCGGTTATGGGAAGAGCTACTTCTTTTGAAGGACCTAATTAGATGCCTAAAAGTGGAAAAGGTTTTGGGGAGCTGGGGACATCATCTGTCAGATCAGGTTTTGCTAACTGCCAATGTGTGTATCTTCTCCTACCCCAGTCAATGCTTGGCTTCAGCGCAGCCAAAATGAAGTGTTTATTCAGAGATGAGCTCCTGTAGGCCACAGCTAGATTTTCTCACTGAATTCCCTATCCTTTGCTTGAAAAACAGCACTTCAGCATCCAAAGCAATCATTCCATTGCAGTCTGCCATTGAATTTTAGGATCATGCATATAGCAGAATAGGAAGGCAAGCATTTCATTTTGGTAAAGCCAAGACTTTTTTCTACAAAAAAGTGTAGGATATCTGACAGTAAGACAAGCTTGTTAGAAACTACTCATGAAAATAGTGARGTGTAGCTGGCTCCCAGCTCCTTAATTCTGGTAGCTGATCATCCACATCATAGATCCCTCCCCTCTCCTGGGGTTGGACTAGATAATCTCTACAGTCCCTTTCAAATTCAARTATTCTGCTATAAACTCAACCTGTTTGAACTATCTTCAGAAGGTGAGAGAAACTGGCCATGCTAAGTTTATTTCATAGTATTTCAGCATGACTAGAAAAAGGTAGCTAGAATTAAAAATTATCCACTGAGTTAATTTCTTATGCAATTTGTCAGCATGCAATATCTATGTTAGTGCTGAGCATTTTGTTTTATAGTTGATGTCTCTGCAGTTTAAATATTGTGGATATTCAAAGAGGAGAGCAGAATATGCTATACTGAGCTGTACAGTGTTGGTCACGGTTTTCTTACTTTTTGCCCAGATGGTGCTTGTTGCCTTGGAAGAAGGTGATCTCCCCATTTCACCCTCATAATTCACTGGGTCAGCTATGCAAAGCTAGACAGAGAGAGCAGGAGAATTATTTCCTGACCCCATGCACCATCAGCTGAGAGATTCCTTTATCTTCAGCTGGTGATGCCTTGATACCAATAGGAAGTTATTGCCATTACTGGTAAATAAAGTCACTTAAAAATCCATTACAGTGAGAATGTAATAGGTTTTCTTTCCATCAAGATCTCTTTGTCTTGTTCAAAACACAAGCAGGGATAAGCCATTCTCCCAGAGGTGGGTGGTAACGGTCAGGGCTCCTTTGACCTCCTTGCATCTGACAGCCCTTTCCCTCTGCTCTTTAGGGAGGGAAAGGTTATATGTCACCTCTGCCTTTCTTATTTCCTTCCCTGTTATTCTCTGAGAAGGAAAGGCCTGAAATTCATACTAGTGACATCAAGTATGGGGTCTGCAGTGCTACTGCACTTTTACATTAACAAAATATCCAAGAATCTCTCTTTCACCCTCTCTCTCCCCCTCTCTCTGCCTCTTGGCTTCTTTCTTTCTCATTCAACATCGAGCTGACCAAGGATCCCCTCTCCCTAATTTTCATCGAGGTCTGAAAGTCCTTGCTTTGCCCACTCAACAGCAGGCTCCACTTTCCCCAGTCCTCACTGATGATGAGGCTCCAGCAAAACAGTTGGAAGAGACGATGGAGGGGGAAGYCTACGATACCCATCTACCTCTCTCCTAAAAACCTACATGGCTCTACAAGATACACCTCTCTCTTATGAAAGTCATTGCTTCCACGTCCCCCTAAAATTTTTTTATCAACCCATCCCCTTCTCTAGCTTTCCCCATTTCCTGAAAATACAYATTTTGTTTTCCTCACCTGCACTGAGGGACTGCAGGAATGAACTGAAGGACACCCTAGAGCCCTGTGCTGGGCCCCATCAGAAGGTTACACTGGCATGAGTGGTGTTATGTTTCACGCAAAACCCTGCCAAAGCACAGAGCACCGTCAACCCCCTTTGAGGATGGCCCACCCATTTTCACCAAATGTTTATGGTCTTACACATYTGAACCCTTTTCTCCCTCCTTACAATATTTCCCACCACCACTACCATCAATATTACCACCAATTTGGCTGTTTGGTGTTACAGCCTTGACTGAGCCAGCCCAGAGACAGTAGCAGAGGTGCAATGCACGGCTCAAAGTCGCGGTGGAAGGCACACAACTGCCTTTTCTTTACCGCTTCCTCTGATTCTTGGAAATGAAAGAGAAACACAGAAGGAAATAGAAGGTAAAAGGTTCACCTGTAAAGCAGCCAGGCATTAATCTTGACTTCAAGAACCTCACAGACATGAAATTTAGTTTCTTCCTATCTCCTGAACTGGAACAAGAAATGAATCTCAGAGGTGACTAATTCATTCAGGATATGTAATTGTTTATGATGTTCATCTACAACTGTGAATCTTCCTACTTTGTAAAGAATACTCATCTTACACAGGGTCTATAAACTATGCAACCAGAATTGCTCAAGTCACTGAGTTCATTCAAGCCTGAGGACTGCATTCATTATTATTATTGTATTTAATTAGTAATAGCACATCATCCTAAATTATACCTCAGAAAATAAGTTATGTTCCCTGCCATTAATGTCTCAAAATCTAATAGACAAGATTTTTTATGGAAGAGCATTGGTCAAACTGACTGAAAACACAGACTACATATCAAAAATGGCAAACAATTATTTTGTTTCAAAACTATGCACAAAATATTTCATTCAACCTTTCAACAATATACTTTAGTTCAAATGTCCCCCTTTCTTTACTAAACCCACAGACTATTTTTTWCATTAAGTTGGTTAATCTTCTATTATTAAAAAAAAGACTTTTGATGAAAGTAGAATCTTCCCATTATTCAATTTATAGCACTGAGAGCCACTTCTTGTGAAAGCTGTCGTATGTCCCCATCCTTCACAGGGCTGGTCTCCCCTGCCAGGCTACAAATCCCAGGGTGCGCCYCATCCGTTGCATTTGCCTGAGGTGCTGCGACAGCTCAGCTCTGGCCACCTGAAAACTGAATTTCAATTTGAGAAAACTTAAGTGTTCTGCTTCAATCAAAGATGTCAGACTAAAAAGTTGGAATATTTYTGGAACTCCTTGTGCCAAGACAGTTGTCTTTAACATTTTGACTTTTCATTCCAATTCAGGACAAAACCACTGCTGACAAAACTGTAATTGCTTAATTCAGCTTTCTTATTTAGGTTCACTTTATTAGAGCAAAGTAAAAGATTGTAAGGACATTTCTACCTCAGCTTAGATCATTTTGGGATGTYTTTTAATTATGGTAGAACCACTTGTCCTCTTAAAGAAATAGCGTGTTTGGTTTAACGAGTTTCACTAATGCCATGGTTAAATGATACAGTAAATCTAAGTATATGGTACCTGCTAAAGGATTACAAATACACAGAGCACAGGTAACAAAATGCTGTTCCTATATACTGCTGGTTCAAATGTGTCTAATATTTCTGATGCCTTAAGTGTGTTTCAAAAAGTTTCAGCTAGAACTCAGAGTTAAGATTAATCTGAGATTAATGTGCAGTTGTAGAAAATCTATTTACTATTCTGTTACATAAAACCAGCATTAAAACATGATGCTTGTAGGAATGCTAGCTAACTCAGTGATGGAAATGTGATTGTGTGCTCACAYCTGATCTAGAAAGAGCAACACTGCYGTATGTATCTAGCTTTGTATAGCTCCTGWATTAGAAGTTTCTGAACCACATGCAATGAATTATCATCTGTCAGCTGACTTGACGTAACCCATCAGATTAACCCTTAGCTCTGCCACCCCTGCACGAAAAAAATATTTTTAGCAMAAACCTCTGTGGTAGTAAAATCACCTGGAGGTAAGAGAGCAAAAATGGTCATCTGCTACAAACCAATGGATGGACGGTAACTTGTAAGCAGTGGTAGCTTGATAACYTTTTAGAGCATGTGGCCACACCTCAATCCAGTTTGATTATACTGGCAAAAGCCRGTTGCAGATGAAAACTGTGGCTCATTCTTGATTTCAGAATCACAGAGAAAGCTACATACAATGTCACATCCCATGAGATGGTGCCAGTCATGTTTACTCACCTCTATTTCTAACTTAAGCATACKTTTTTTTTAACTGCTAACCTTGCCCAATTCAGTTGTGATCAAAAGACTAAACTGGTTGGCTCAGTTGTTGACATAACTGTAAAAAAATTAAGATGMCACAATTCATAACCTGTATTAAGTCACAAAAATGGCTGTTTTGGGACAGACCACAGATTCAGGCTAGCAAGTCCCATCTCTGGCAATGGCCAATAGCGAATGTCTGGGAGAGGCGTAAGAGCACGTACTGATACTGCTTGAGAATGTCTTCCTTGCCTCAAAACTTAATTGAYAAATTAGTTGATAAGTTGCACGATATAGAATAAAATCACCATGTACTTTCTTAAAGGGAGATTGCTAAAAGGAAACTAGCACCCTTCTACTGACGATGGACTTTGCGACACTCGTTCTGCATTTGACAGTCAGCTGGGCTTTCACATTGCAGCAAGGGAAGAAAAGACATTTGAAAACACGTTTGTAAGACAACAGAAATCAGCAAGGAATACTCAAGGGCAAACATAGCACCTGAAACTACTTGTAATTCACATTTTGTTCCTGACGAGGTAGCGCGTGTTGGCAATGTCCCTTCAACTGCACTGACACCACAAAGCCGTTGGCAGCAACAGATTCTTCCTGCCAGTAACAAAGTCTGCTGTGATTTAAAGACACACTGGACTATGGCAAATGAGAATGTGCCACTTTTAATGCCTTTACTGAAATAGCTCAGTCTTTAATAAAATTCCTCTTTAGTCTCCTGTTTCTCAGGGCACTTTGTAACTGGACTTCATTCGGTCTCACAACAACCCGCACGATGACTAACCTATTTCCATACGGAAAAATGAAAGCAGGAAGAGATCAAATGCCTGTCCTGAATGCACCTGAGACCCAGCAGCAGCAGGTGCACACCTTCGGGGTAACACAGGCTTGAATGATAGACACTTTTTTTTTTTAACCACTTAAGAATAATCCCATGTATAATTTAAATAATTCTGCCATGCAGAATTCTATCTCTTAGTTGATCCTGATGTATGACAGCTGCTAACTAAACAAGTAGCATGAGCAATAACACAAATAATGTCTTTTAAATCCAATTCAGGAACTGAATTGTTGAGGCAAGCCATGTTTTGTATGATGATTAAATTGTGCTAGGGTGAATCAGGTAGGAGTTGCCTGAACTGTCCAAAAGCTAAGTTGMTTTGGAGTTTCAATCAAAACTACTCAGTGATTCTTTTAAATACCTTGATGAGGTGAATGTGTACCTAAAATTATATGTTAGACTCRTGGAAAAACTAGCTCTTGTCCCCAAACTGCAAGAAAAAATGGGACAGTCAAGTTTCCCCATTTACTCTAATGCTCTTGGAAGACRTTCAGTAAGAACAGCAGAAATGACCTTTGTAGAACTGTACAAAACGACTGCCCAAAAGTTCTTTCACACCTCACTGAAGGTAATTCTCAGTTTTGCTCATCATTCATCCTCTACTATCTGCAAACCACCACTGAAATCACCTGAGCCCATGCACAGTGAACAAAGAAATCGAGACTGGGCCACCTCCAGTCTTCTGTTCAGTACAGGAAGTGATAAAGCACTGTGCTCACCTACCCCTAGCCCATGGTATCTCATGCCAAGGGCAGCTACACACTGACTCCTYGTAATGAAATAACACGGGTCACTTCTGATCCAGACTGAACCTGAAGATGGAGAGGTCTGCTCTGTGTTAGTACTGAGGAAATTATAGGATTGTGTACCTATCTGCAGAGATTTTAGGTGAGACTATGTGTAACTCCTCCTTAGAAATGCCAAGGATACCTTAGTCTCACTACCACTAGAGATGTTTCTTGGAGAAAATGATGGACWCGACAATGGAGAAGTGAGAAACGGTTGTGTACTGGCCATGAGTACTAGGTTAAAGAAAATCATGTTGTATTTGGGGGGGCCTTTTAAATATCCTCCTTCCTGCAAAAACCAGTACCTAAATGCACTGCAGACAGAACAAGACAACTCTACCCTGCAGGCAACAATGACAGTGAACTTAAACCTGCATTCATGAAGCTGCAGGCATGRGTGCTCCTGGTGCTGATCAGCGGGACTACACTTGGCTATCGTACTGTGACTGAAACAGCTGCCCTCAGGACAGCAGGCATGATGTTCAGGAGCACCTTCAGCCATGCACATCTATCAAGGTGGTCAAACAGCCAAGTGGAATCATCCTCAGTGGAGACRGGGACCTTCTCCAATAGAGTCTGTGGACAGGGCAATCTGGATAAGAGTGATGACAGAGGAAGTTGTTAACCCCAAGTGAAAGTATTAAAGTCACAAGAAGGGTGAAACTTCTTTCCTCTGTCTTTCAAACTGCAGGATAGCTTGTGAGAAATGTATTGATTCCAGTAGGAAAATCACTTTTCTGACTGCACTTAAGAAAAAAAACCAACCAAACAAACAAACAAAAAACCAACCAAGTAACCAACCAAAAAACCCCACCAAAACCAAAAAACCAAGCAGGCAGTGGGTAAAGAATAGGGCCGAGGGGGTCCAAGGGTGTGTTGGCAGAATGCATGTCTCTCCCTAGACACATAAACACCCAGCCTCATCTTCTGAACCAAAATCCTGATGTTGGAAGGCATGGAGGCTCAGAGGAAAATAACTGTAATTTGTGTGAAGGCGGCATTTGCAGCAATTCATTATAATTCCTTGCTTGCTGTCACCCGTCTCTAAAGTCACTGGCAATGCAGTACTTGCGTGAAGTTATTAAGGCCAAACTCTTTTTAGATTCATGGCAAGTGCCGAATGACAAGGCGAGAGCCCAGGCAGTGATAAAGTGAAGTGACATGCCATACCCTCTTTCTCTCCCCCATCCCATCACAATCGTGCCAAGGATGAGAACACTGTGGATTTTGCAAATGAGAGCTACCTCTCGTCTCCGTGTCCTGCAGTGGGCTCTGCCTGCCACACACACACACACACACACACACACACACACACACACACACCCCTCCTTGAAGCAGGTAGTCAGGTTAGGGGGGGAGCACAGAGTGGAGGAAGGCTAAGGCAGATTTACTTCTCCTCACTTTCCTTCCACAAAAAATTACATAGATTTATCTCAGAGGTTCCCAGGCACATGGCATGTACGGGACAGACAGAGATAGGTGGACTGAGAAGAGGAGTGATTGGGGCAGGAACTTTTCAGCTATCCTACATAAATGCAACTCTTAAAGACACAAACATATATATATATATATATATATATATATATGTATATATAAAAATCAATTGCTAACTTATCTATATCTGGGTTTATCCCTCTGTGTTTTCCTGTTCATTCCAGTAACCCCCAAGACTAGACAGAAGAGAGCCAAATCTCTTACGAGACAGTTTTGGCAAATAAAATGTGTAAGTAAAAGCCGATCATTTTAGATATCAGGGCTTCTTTTAGGCTGTATTTTTCTTTCCTCTCCTGCTTTCTCTTGCATCCTTGGCCTCTACATTTTTTTCCTTCCACTCCCCATCCCTTCTTTTCCTAAGCTTGGCAGAAAAATCAGCTTAAAGGATAATACTGCTCAGCTTTCAGTAGGATAACATAGCCAGCCCACAGGGAAGAGAAAACCTCAAACCCAACCAGAACGATGAAAACAAGCAGGTTATTAAAGGTCCTCCTAAAGCGGCAGCTAAACTCATGTTTGCAGATACTCACAGGCTGCTACTCTGCAGTAAGGATCTCTGGTTCAAATCYAAGTGCTTGCCAACAGCAGGGTTCTGGTGGGACAAACCCTTCCCTCTCTCTAAGCCCCTTACTCTGGGAAAGCCACGTGCTATTTCAATGGTGTAGGGATGCTCTGAGGCTCTGGGCTTAATCTGTCAGAAGCCAAAGACGAATCACCTTGCCCCAAAGCTTACTATAAGTTAAATTAACCTGCAGACAGCTCCTGCCCATGTTAAGTTTAAAACTGTAGTAAAGCCTATATTGTCAAGACTTCAAATAGATGAGCAAGGCCATTTAGAGGCATCTGATGGGACTAGATATGTAACCATAGTCTGCTGTGTTATCACGAACTAGGTCAAGGCCTTTCCTTAAGTTATCTTTCATATTACTCTATTGATGACCCATCTCACCTTCCTTTAGGCGAGGAGAACATGCAGGCCTTTTGAAGTGTGTCTGAAAAGTCAACAAATTCAAAATCTCAGCAAAGCATGCTTGCAAAAATCTTCTATAATCAGCGCCTCTAGCCAGGGAAAGGTCTATTAGCGGCCACTGCTTACTGCTCTCCCAGGAGGAAACACCAGCGCTGYTGATTTCTCTAATCTCAGCATGGGGAGAGGGGTTTTGGCCCCCAGACACCTGAAGCTTTTGGCTGAATCCTTCTCTTGTCTAAACCAAGGAAGCCCATTGGGAATGGATGCTCCATGGTGAGAAAGGCGAGAGTGCCAAGTTCCCCCAGGGAATGGGGCACTCTTCCTTTCCTGAAGACAGCAGGAGTTGGGGACTGGAATGTACTGGGGAGCCTAGGAGTGAGTTAACCCTGAGCCAAGATTTAAGACTAGGGCACAACATAAATGCATGCGCTTGTTTAAATTAAAATTGCTCATAACTCTTTTATTTCCTTGCATCTGATTCTTCCCTGGTAGATGACAAGAAATTGCAGGTCATTTGTGGTTTTTTTCTTGCAATGAAAAGCCACAATCAATCAAGCTTTATCCTGACCCTGCAGTTAGAGAGAAACAGAATGACTCTGGGCTATATTTGCAGACTCCACAGGTTGCTCTGAGCCTGTATTTGGTGCATCCTCCTCCCTCTCTGCCTCCATGTTATAAAAGATCAGGACTCTCTTTTATAAAATAGTTCTGGCATTTCTATTATCACACATGCCTGAGAACAGGGATGSGATTGCACTGAATAGTGTGAAAAAAAGAAAGGAAAGGGGAAAAAAAAGAAGAAAAATCAAAGCACAGCCGAGTTGATTATTTAAAGAGCTGGGTGAAATTTGCCATCCTTTTAAGGCATCCTGGGCTCTGGAATATCACTGTGTCACTTAATGTTTGCAGTTAAGTATTTACAGATCTGTTTCTATGGCAACCGATTCTTCAAAGTTACTTTTACAATTCTGTTTTCTAAAATGTGTTTCTTTGGTTGATTGCACAGGGATATTTGGAAAGCAGCCAGGTCTAAATCATGATTTTTTTCCCATTAAGGAGAGGTCCTTTCTAATCATGTTTAGTTAGTTCTTTGATGGCTTTATCTTGATTCGAAAATGTATTTTGTTTTTTTGTTAGCAGGTGGGAGAGGGAAGGGGGGAGAACACAAATAAGCATTGCGGGGCTTTAGTGAAAAAAAAAGGTGTTGGAAATTAGGACTGTGAAATAACCTTGTCTGAGTTGATTTTATTTATCCTCTCATTGTTCAGAAGAGTAGGCCTTTAACCACAAGAAAATAAATAAATAAATGCCCCACTGACAGTCTGAATGTGTTTCCAGGCCATAGGAGAAGATGACTCACTTATTAATTAGTTAGGGAGAAAGGGTACAGGGAGAGGTGCCAAACAGTAAAAACAGCACAGAAACTGATAGGCAGATCCAGTATGTGCATACAGGGTTGGTTGCCCTCAGCTGTAATGAGATGCCCCCATGGTCCAGTGCTGGTTGGCCACACTGTTGAGGAGATAGCTTGCAAAGTAATAGCTGGGAAGCTGTCATGAGCTCTGGCACAGCCTCCTTTGGGACTGAAGAAGAAGTCATTTTGCGTTCAGAGGTGATGGATACATGCAAGTGTCCTGAGCCCACTGACCCAATATCCACCACCAGCACAGTTCCTCAACCCTCCTGCCTGCCCATAATCCACCCAGACCACATGAATGGAAGCACAGGAGCTTGGTTTAGGTGTTGCCGCATCAGGAACCGTACAAGTACCTAGGATGGATGGGGAAGGGATGCACATATTTCCAGTCACAAGACATTGTCTTTGCCTAGGAAGTTAAGGAAGTTTTAAGTTAGTGAGGGGGTCTGGGAAAGAACCGTGGCTAGTGCTGATTTGGAAAGTATGTCAACTTTGGGCATGTACTGGAGTAAAAATCAGCAGAGATGTGCTTTTAAACCTTGCCATAAGCAAAGATTCATGCAATATCCAACAGTCTGCCTCTCAGGTAAGGACACTCCTTTTAACGAATAACATCAAATAAGGGAAAGAACAAATGTTGAGCTATTTGGTTGGAACCACTGGCTGGGCTGGCTGAAGGTGAACCATTAATAATCATCAATAACCCTCTCCCATTTTCCACAGCGTTACGTTCTATCTAAAGGGAAAGGACAGAACCAGAAGTCCTCATGAAGTTCACTAGGGATCACAGAGTATTAGCTGGAAAAGGTCTGTGGCATACCTGGCATTCATAAAGTAGATGATTAAATATGGATGGATGATTACAGTTAGACCCAGATGGGCAGAGGGATAACCTGATCTATATTTTTTCCTCATCTCTGTGTGAGACAATAGAATCAGATRGTCAAATCAAGGAATGGGGAGTCCGGACTCCTGGGCTCTCTTTCTATCTTTCTGCTTCTGCCATTAATTAAATATATGACCATTTAGGCTCTCTGTGCCTCAGCTAACCTAAACTTCCAGGACTGTTGTCAGGCTCCGTTAATTACTGTCTGCAAAGGGCTTAGAAGCCTACACAAGAAAGATGCTAGACAGGTACCCTGATTTTAATGTTCAAGTTCAGAATATTATAATTGGAGAGATGTAAAAGGGTGTGGATATGAACCTGAAGTAATAGGATTACAGGAAAATGGAGGAAAACAGAAAAAATAGTGAGATCTTGAAGAATAAATAAAGGAAAATGAAGATGAAGGCAGGTGACGGTAAAGGTGAATTTTGGCTGACTGAGATAATAAGCCACTCTTTTGAAACTTTTTCACTTTTTCCTCTTGCTGTAGAAATGCTCCATTAACTCTCAGGAAGATGATTTACCATTTGCCCTTTATAGACAAAACTGAAATAGTAGGAACATCATAGCAAAACATATGACCCAGCTTTCGGCACACCCTGTGGCTCCAAATCTTTAATGCACAACACAGAGTCTTGGAATCTGAAGGCATATGATAAAGAGACACTATCTTGCCTCATTGTCTATTGAACGAACAACAGCTACTAACAGGTCCAGGGGAAGTTGCAGGGGGCGGGTTCCCTAGCCACAGACGATGGAGGGCCTTGATTTCTCCCGATATATTTACCCTTCTACTTGGGTAAAAGAAATCTTCATGACCTTGAGGGCAAAAAAGCAACTGGGGTGGGCAAAGTCTGCTCAAGGAAAACTCAGAAAGGAGGGTAAAAAAAAGAGGAAAAGAGAGGAAAAATTAAACATAATAACAATGGAGTTTGGTAGTGACCTGCTATATTGCTAGTTTCAGCTGGCTGGTGGGTGTTCATAGCCTCAAAAAAGGGATCTAAATCACAAAAACAACAGTCAATAATAACTGTTCTTCTCATCTCCTCTTTTCTCTCCCCTGTCATTTGTTGTCTGGTCCAGCAGAGATGCCCATGAGTAAATGGCTGCTGCATGAAAAGAGAATSATCTACCACCTCTGGGTGATGCTTTCTCCAGATTCAAGATCACAGCTGGAGAAAGAATGAAAAAGATTCCCAGTGCTCAAAGATAAAGATTTGCAGCTACGAACTAGTCCTCTCCTAAAGACGGAGGAGGCAGCGAGTATGTTTGCATAGCTAAATAAAACTGGGTTGGAGRCCATTCTTCAGCCGTGAGGCCAATTGGCAACGTCTAGCCACATTCAGAGTGCACAGGTCTGTTATTTGTATGTATCAACCCAGAGTAATGGGAGGGAAACCTCACATATCAGCACAGGGTTTGCAACRTGTGAAAGTGAGCGGATGTGCTAATGCCATGAGGTACAGCATGAGGATGTATCCAGGCAGGTGAGCATGCAAAGCCTGTTGGAATCAAAGCRGAGGACAGAATAGGGTGGCAGAAGTCAAACCTGGCACATATTCATCCATACTGCTTTTGGGAATGGTCCTCGTCAGACATGTGTTGTCATCTATGTACTGGGGCACTGTGTGAGAAAGCACTGTCAACACAGGTGAAACCCATGCCAAGGAATGAGACGACAGTTCAGTAGTGTGGAAAGCTGCAGGATAAGGCTCAAGCCAACATCCTGGCCTATTGTATTTACATTTCCATGAAGGCAGCAACCTCTGGACTTTCAGTAATACAGTCTTTCTTAGCCTTAAACTCTGTTGAAAAACCCAGCCCCAAAAGATGCTAGAATCGGCCAGATGTTGGTTTTCTGGGGCTCTCCCTAGCACTGTACATTGTTACTTCATTAGGATACAAGCAAGAGTTTTTCTTTTCATTTACATGGAAAATACATCAGAAAGGATCCAAGACAAACTGTTTTTTCTCTCATAATATATGCTGTAAAACATTTTCATTAGTGTTATGCAGACAACCTAGAAAGAAACATTTTTAAGCCAGGAACTGTTTGAGACTTTCATATATAGTGTAATAAGTCTTTGTCCAGTCCTTCTGGAATGAAACAAGCTGACTTCACTAACAGTCCACTGAGTTCTCACATATCTATTATAAATAATTTTAGATGCAGACATTTAATTAATGTTATAAATACAGTATTTATGATGTGCTTTGGGAAATTATTAGTTCTCTTAGCATACATCATGTTTTGGTTTATTGTTCTGCTCTTTGTGCAGTGGCCAGGTGCCTTGTGGATTCCTGAGCAATCACAGACAGTGCTATGGGGACTCTACCATTTACTGCTTAGGCATTCACTGGGGAGTCAAGAGTTTACTCTTCTTTGAGTCTTCAGGCACCTAACTTAAATGCAAATTAGAACATCTGAATAGAGGTGCATATAGCCAAGATTCATCTCAGGATTACGTGTCTAAAAGTTAGGTGCCTACACTGAGCTTGCCACTAAGCCTCTGGGTGTAGTTGATGGAGAAAAACAGTGATCTAGATTCCTGCCTAGGGCCATTTGAGTGATCCACCATCTTCCTCTTACCATTTCTCTCCATCTGCTCTAAGAAGAAACCAGCTCAGACTTCTTTACTTAGCTTCTAAATGCCAAAAAAAAAAAAAAAAAAAAAAAAAAAAAAGAAGAAGAAGAAGAAGAAGAAGATGAATCCCACCCCTATACAGTGATTAGAGACACATAGGAGCCTCCAGATTTAGAGGATTTGCTTCGAATGCTGTCAACGAGACAGTATGAATGCTCCTCTCTGTGCTCAGGCTCTGATCCATCTCTGTGGCTTTTTCGCTTCCAACTTAGAAATGTGCTGTCAGGCTTGAATTTCCAAAAAAGAAGCAAGGGGAGCGAGAAACTTTGATGCGATGAAAGTACCCATCTCTACCAGGTCCCAATGAAAGACCTCGACTGAGTTTTCAGAATAAAGCCATTCATAGAGTTGTAGGATTGCTGCCAACAGTGCATTTTTTATAACAAAAAAGTTTTTGGTCACTTTGACCAAAGTATGCTCTCAGTATGCTTCATGCAGTGATTTCCACCAGGTGATCTGAAGTATCTTACACAATTCATTCTAGTACAGCTCCAAATTTATGTAAGTTTTATCATCTTCATGACATTAGGCTCTTTTTTTTTTTTTTTGGCATGCGTAAACAGACACACATTAAGTTATCAGATAAGTTGAGGAGCACACAATAAACCAAGAACCCATCTGACAAAACAAAAACTTATATAGATGGTCTTGTGGTTAAAGCGCCCATTGAAGAATTAGAAAACAAAACTAAATACAAAATGATTTTTCATTTCTGTCCAGACACTCATTATAAAACAGAATATTTAATTTGATCCAACTGCATCTCTGGTTCCCTAAAAAAAAATGCACAAAAATGCTCCCTTTGTCTTCAGTGAATAAATGTGCATGAGTAGTCTTATGGGCTTTATTCTAGGACTATACAGCACCTTGCACGCTGGACTCCCAGGTCCCGTGAGAGACAACTGCTGCTACCGTTGTGGAGGTTAATGGCAATAAGCAATCTGCAATAAAGAATTGCTTTTCTGGACTAGTGGCACTAACCTACGCTCAGTGCAACCGTCCTTGATATCAGCGGTGATTTTATGCCTGTACAAAGGATATCAGTGTTCCTTATGTTTGTGAAAGCTGTTCTGATGTATTGCTGGTCCCTTGTAAGCTTCGACACACGCGACATGCACGCACACACTCACTCACACACACACACACAAGACAGAGTCTTCTGCCACTTTCTATCTGGCAACATATTAATCTTGTGTTTCGCATTCTCTAAAAGCTTCACCATTATAACATAATTACTGCTGAAATTGACCTTTAAAATATATTCCAAATTTCAAATGTCTTTAAACCCCTCAGTGAGCACCATTTTTCAATTTCACATATTGTTTTCTTGCTTAGGAGAGGCGGAGCAAAAGATGAGAGGAGGATTAGTGAATGAATGTCAGCACGTAACATATTCACATGGTGATAAAACAAAATTTTGCAAAAATTTACCTGGACATTTTTAATATCCAGTCTTCAAGTAGTTACGATTTCCCATAAGGTAAATGAAAATCTAATAAGAGTAACTAAAATGTTGCATTTGTGTCTCACCCTTTTCTAAAGTAATYCAATCAATCAGTTTAGCTTCACTAATATTCAAACATATATTTGACAGGGACAAGATAAAAGCACAAGTACTCCTTGGCTTCTAAATACTTTTAAATCACAGTTATTAGAACATGCACTTCCCTAAATTTGTATTAGTAACTAAAATTGTCTTGTGTTTCTAACTACCCTTAAAGAAAAAACATAGCCTCGCCTGCAAATGAGATGCCAAACTGTGTGAGGAGACAGATTTCTTTAGCACAACATCTAAGACTGAAAAAGCAGATATTGTAACAAACAGATGATCTTATGTGCACCCACATTACTGTGCAAATAAGAACTTGTAAAAGCATGTGGTGTAACTTCCACTCAGAAACAATTTCCTCTGGTGCTTTTTTTCCCCCATTGCTCTGTTCTCAGTAAGCGGAGGGCAGAGGAGTGAGGGAGAGGCAGGAGATTCCCACCTCCTGAGGTGCTCACCGCCGGTCCGGGGTGCTGCGGGGAAGGACTTTCGGTGCAATTTCTGCATGGTGAGGACCTGCCTGAGCACTCAKGGATGTATCCACCCCTACACATGCACACACACAGAGGCCACTTCAACCCGCTCCCCGGTCAGGCTGGGGACGGAGGGAGGGAGAGGGATAAAAAGCAGCAGGGATGGGGCCCATTGCTCTGTAATGAATCCGCTGCAAAGGCTGTTTCAGGCATCAGCCAGGATGGGGAGCTTGCAGCCAAGCGTAACCCTGGCTGCATGCTGAATGGCTCAGCGCCCCTTGCCAGGTCTCAGCACTGTCCCAGTGACTGAGGTGCCCCAGACCCCAGCAAACCGCTGGGCCCAAATGGCACCTTGAGGATGAGCTCACTCCTGCATGCTCTGCACATCTGCCCTGGAGTTTAGTCTCCAGACGTGTCTTGCCTGTACAAGTGAACCAGTGCATCAAGGGCGAGAGGCAGCAGGGGACCAGCAGGTCCAGTTTAGGGCAGCATGCAGGTAATGATGGACAGATCAACAGGCAGGTGATTGCATGGCCAAAATGTGGCTTTGCTCTGGAGGGAGGTAACTCCTCAACAGAGCCAAAGGGGGACAGCTTTGCTGGAAACCCTGGTTCTGTGTCCATTTACTCCAGCTGAGGATCCAGTCCATTATTTCCAATTAGGTTTGATGGAGGATTAATCCAATCTCAAGTGTCAGTTTTCTGCCCCCTGACAGCCGCTTATGGCATGACGTGCAAGCTGTAACCTGCTGGCCCACCTTACCTTTCCCTTTATGAAAAAATGCCATGCAGAGTCAAGCTCGCTAGAAATGAAGACAAATGAAAATCATCTGAAATCTCATTAGCGACCATCCAACAGCTTCGCTGTAAGGWAGAAGGTTTTTGCTTTGCCTTGCACACACCTGTTTCAGGTTGTGGCATTTTGTTGCGTGTGTCATCCCCCTCCACCCCCGAACTCCCACCCCAACACACACACACACCTCCTTCTTCTTCCCTTCAACAGCATGGCAAGATAATGTAAATAAATTGCTCTGCCTTCCTCGCACAAAGGTTTACGTATTGTTCTGTTGATAATGTTTCTCGTATGCCTAATAGATGTAAGGGGGAAAATATCTGTCTGTATCATTTCTAAAAAGTTTGTGTATTATCTAACTAGCTCACACTGCTTTAAAGGTTTTAAGCCCTCCAAAAGAAGTCTTTTTGCCTGTGAATCTTTTATGTTACACCTAGGTGTCCTCATTATAAGGGCTCTACTATTTGACAAGCAACGCTTGTCTCTACAGTCGGTGATGAACACAGCATGACAGGCAATGTGTGCCTCTGTCCAAGGCACTGAATCACAATAAAATGGTAAATTACTGTCTGTCATAGCTAGAAACTGCAGTGACTAATATCCAATTCCCTATTCTACATAAGAAGAGGGGTGTGTGTGTGTGTGTGTGGAGGGGGAGTGCACTCGTTTAGTGGTAGTGGGAAAAGCTAGTGTTACATTCCTTTTTATTGAATCCTTGCAATTGAAAGTATACCTGGACACAGAGAAAGAAAGCAGGAGAGGTTTGAACAGGAGGAAAAGGATGAATTACTAGCAAATGGCATTATGACTAGAAAATTTTCGGGTGGCTCCAAATTTGTTATTGTTTGGGGATCATCGAGATAGAGATATTTGCAAATGGGATTCACTCTTTTCACTCCCTGGCAGAAATACTGAATTCAGTTTCGATTAAAATGCAATAATAATTGTGAGTTGGACTGTGTATCAGTGATGTTCAGAAAGGCCTCCATTAGAGAAGCCTCTATTTTAAAACAAGCCATTCATCATTGGAGTATAATTTCCAGTAAATATATTGTTTGTTCAACTGTAATGTTAGAGATAATGTTTAAAATTCTCCCCTCATATCTCATTATGAAATAATTGATAGCAACATGGCCATTTCTTTTCATTTGTGAGGCTTTTTTTTGTTGTTGTTTTTCTCCCCTTTTTCCTTTAAGGCAACCTCTTGAAACAATCAATATCAGCAGTTTCAAAAGTGTGATACAATAAATAAATCTCTCAGACAATGACAGAGAACATTCTTATTATAATAAATTTACCATAAATAAAATTGTGTGTGATATTCCTAAGAGCCATTTTTACATGAATGCCTTCAAATTTTGTGCTAGGAGAGAGAGGAAAAGAGGGAGGAGAAAAAAAAAGAGGACAAAGATGTGTATTCAACAAATTGCTTCGTTCTGAACATATATTAAATTCAGCTTGCTGTATGTAGCATACACAGTAGTCCCCTTTCCMCTGTAGAAATACACTGTCTTTATATTGTTTGAAGTTGTTTAATTAATATTAGCATTGATTGTAATATATGGGTGGACTGTTTGCATTCTTTTTTAATAAGATACATTGCTAGAGCAGAGGTCATAACGCAGTCGTTGTCTCACAAACCAGTTTTGGAGTCTTTCTGTTGAAATATTTTAAAGGACCAAAATCAGCAAGGATCGCCTGAATTAGCCACTGAGGTACAGCTTTGAAGAGACCTGGTAAGAACATGCCAAACTGGCTTAAATATCAACACAGCCCAGAAATGTATTTAACTCTGCCTGGTGCAGCTGAAAAAATCCTGTCTTGTCCTCCTTTTCTCTCATTTCATATGCCACAATCCAGTACTGCATGTGGGCTTGAATTTTCTATGAAAATTTCTCCACCCACCCTTCCTCCCATCCCCACTGGCTTTCATTAAAACTGAGGCTCCATTGAGAATTTGGCATCTAGCTTTCTCAAGCCTCACTAAAACTGAGCCTAAAGCATGTGTTTTAATTTAAGTACATGCTTAAGTGACTTGCTGAACGCGAATCAAGCATATGCTTAACCTTAAGGAGGTATCTTTGACTTTGAACAGAGATGCTTCAGGTGTCTACAGCAAACACCAAAAGGAGAAAGAGTAGATTTTTATGCAAGACTTGCAATGTGTTAGGATTTGTTATTGGTACTAGTATACAGGAACCGTTATGGAGGTGTTAAAAAGCAGGCATGCACAGGGAGAATGAGCTCCTCAGAAATTTTAGATTGCTTAGATCGAAACACTCCTTTTTCTACTWGTACGTTTGAAGTCTGATACTTTCCTCCTGACTTGTGCTCATGTTACTTGAACTTCAGAACTATATTATTTAGAAAGAAAGGGRAAAAAAGGGAATAATACCTGGTAGGTGGTATACGTTTTGTTATTAATAGTAATACTTGGCACTCAGATGTCACTTTTCATCTCCAAAGCACTTTACATAATTAACTAATTCATCTTCACCATCACTGCGTGAGATGGAGCTTTTCATTGAGGCAGTGTGGGAGCTGGTGCATTCAGGACTGACTGTTTTCAAAGAGCAATCAGGCTGCCCAGATGGGACTGCTTTGGGGGTGAAGATCAACTGACCAACATGCGGACAGAGCTTCCTTAGGACCTCCTGCATCTTCATTAGCAGGGCTCAGGGCACTCAGCTGCCAGGGAGGTGGGCCCTGCTACTCCCACCCTCAGATGTATATGTACTAAAGGAATATTTATTTGGAAAATGTTGGTACGCAGTTTCCCAACACTCCCTCCAAAGACTGAGTCTGGCTAGCAGCTCCATGTACCRGCATGAAGGATGATGCTGTGCAGAGTCTGCTCTAGTGACTCTCCTCTCTGGGGCTGTCCCTGCATCCTGGTGACTCTGTATCCCCCGGGGTACTCCAAGAGCACTGAAGATAGATTTCCAGCCCTATGAGTGTCACCACACCTATAGGATCTACAYAGCCATTCAGGGCCATCCTATGCCTTCAGTGGAACTGGGTGAACATGGGGTGCTGCTTGGCCCAGGTCTGTAGGCAGAACCCATAGGCTACAAAATCTTCTGTGAAATCTGCCTTTCCTCGTGTTTGGATTGGCACCAGCAATTTCTACCCCCCTTCCCTCTCCCATCCCCCCATTCTCAGCAAATCTCAGCAGTGACAAGGGCGTTCAGCAGGCTTGGCTTGAGGTGACTTGCTCAGCAACTAAATTTGCTGATGTGATTTTTTAATTTTCTTCTGTATTTCTTTTCCCTGTGGGATGATGGAACTTCTGCCTTAGGGGCCAATCTAAAACTCCTCACAGGTAGTGACTGCTTCTCTGCCTCTTTTCAGTGGTTTCTTTCTATCTATGGGCCAAAATGCAGATACTTCCCACCCAGTCTGCTACCAGCTTAGGAGAGCTGTTCCGACCCAGTGAAGAGTTGAGATCTGTCATTATTACGTCAATGGCCCTGGGTCCTGATCCTGCACCAGAGATCATAAGGTGGATCTCTAGTTTATTCTTTATCTCTAGGATAAAGAATAAACTGAACAGAAGAATAGAAGCTACYGCCCATCCCTGACATGTCTCAAAGCAACAGAGGAATTCAAGCAGCTTTTTGGGTGCTGAAAGCTGGAAGTCAGCCTCCCCAGGTGCCTTCTGTAGTCAGTGGAGAAGAGATGAGAGGTAACAGAGGGCAGAAAACTTGTACAGGCCCCCTGGTAGGGAAAGCTGCTTTCTCCTTCTCCTCTGATAATATAGCAAGCTCGGCAAGACAGGACTTTTATCGCCAGGCTCTTTAGCCTGGCACCAAAATTCAGGCGGAACATCTTCCCGATCTTCCTGTGAGTTTAGGCATGTGCTCTGCTGAATGTCAAAAACAATTAGGTTTTCTTCTSCATGCGTGGCCATTCGCGCGTGCGTGGGAGGGGCCCTCCACGAGAAGGTGATTTGTCAGAACGTGCAATGAAAGTCAAACCCTGCAATTAGAAGGAGTGACTGTACTTAAAAGAGAGATGTAGAACATCCCAGCACACGGCTGGATTTATCATACTGAAAGAACATAGTCCTCTCTCTATGCAGTTGCAGTTTTTGATAAACGGCCTACATTAGGACACCTCAAAGGTGCACTGCATCATTAATTACCAGGGTATATGCTGAGCAGGAAGTTAATAAAACTTGTCTCTTGCATGGAGTGAGAAATCTTACTACCTGATGATTCCTGATGGAAGAAGTTGTTTCTGAAGCCACATGTGCAACCTTGTACAGGTAATAATAGCGAAACGCTCAGGGGAGTCTTTTATGTTTGAGGATGTCATTTTTCTTTTTGATTTATAGGATACTAATGGCTTTTCTTTTTTCCTTTTTTTTCCCTTTTTTGAGCCAAGAGGCATGGTAAAAATCAACTGATGACGCTCAGATTCGGAGAGAAAAACAGAAAAGAAAACAGAACAGAATAAAATGGGACAAATACGAGTCTCTCTGGGAGGAATGCCAGCCGCTAGCTCCGCTATTATTATACTGGAGAATCTTATAAAACTCTAGCCATTAATAATGGGCTGCTGCCAGATATTGATAATTTATTCAAATTGTAGGTCTGGATTTGAGGGAGCAGATGTTCCTTACGCAGACACTTTCAGAAAGTGAATTCTAAAGAAACAAAATAACATTCAGTGCTATGGGTAGAGAGGAAAAGCAGTATTTTAGTATGCAGTCAACATCTGGACTGCCTTGTATTTTATTTCCCCCCTCCCCCTTAGTTCTCTTCTCCCCCTCAACCGTTACCACTGGATGAATCTTTTGCTCTTCTTCTTTGGTGGCAAATAGATAAACACTCTGTTTTTTCTCCTGTTTATTCTAGAATATATCACAACTGATTTTACTGGGCATAATGAAATCTGGTTAATTTAGAATCACTCTGAGCAGGAGCAAAGCCTCCAGATAAGGCACCTATTAGGACAAGTTGAAATTAATTTTGATCCAGAACAAATTCCTCTAGTCACTTCAATGTTTCAAGGCAGCTTTACCTAATGTGGGGCTTCATTTTGCCCTCCAGCAAAATCACAGATGTTCTCTCTCTTCCTCCCTCTAAGCCTTTGCTGGACTGGAGAAAAACCAGGTATTCATAACCCCAAAATCTCATTGGCACAGATGCTCCAAATTGAAGCAAGCTGTTCCATCATCTTCTCCAGTTGTTGGCTGCTCCATTTGAAACTGTCCTAGACATGATGCAACAAAATGTGCTGTGCATCCAAAAACTGTTAAGCATATTTCCTTGGGCAGGGTGACAACTGTTCATGAACACTAAACCACAATGCTTATCAGCAGTAGTCCTGTCCTTTCCAAGAAAGAAGCCAACTTCTAGGACTAAATCCAGAGGTCATAGTGAGACTATGTCGGCCAGACCTTATCCCAGTGGGGTCACTTTGCTTTCTACAGATCTATTTAGTGCTGCACTACTTGGAAAGGTAAGTATATCCAAGACTGCCAAGGGAACTAGAATGGTGGTCTAATTTTCAGTACTTTACAAATGACTGTATAGACTTGCATTCCCAACTATTCCCATTTTACAGTTCCTATCCATTCCCGGCAACATTCATGTAATAACTTGAATTCCAACCAGCCACACATCACCATCTGTCTCTGCTCCTGACTGRTCCCAAGTTGCCATCTGCCCCTAGCCAGCCTTTTTTACTGACACCCCATTTAGAGAGGTACATAAACCCTAATGCTCAGGGGTGTCAGTCCTGCTGACTGCCTTGTTCGTGCCTCTGACACCCAGTTTCTCGACAGCAAGAGATGGATGAACATCCCCCCAATTCCCATTGCCTTTGCAGCTAGTGCTACAAAGGACTGTTTGCAAATAAACCAAAGATGGATTAGCCCAGGGAACTACACAACAGGATGTGGGAAGTACCAGAAAGGGAAGAGAATAGTCACAACCAATTTATTTGCAAAGGGCGTGCAGATGCAGTTATGGGTCACTGCACGTGCTGAATAATCCWGAGACAAGTTTCGAGTCCCTCTGTTTGCTCCCCGCTGCCCTGCGCCTGCTGTCAGCAATGACAGGCATACAGGGAAGGCTCTTGCAGGATRGGAGGCTAAAAGCGATTGTGTCTAATTTCCCCCAAAGCTCAGAGTGTGGTTTTCAAGACCTCTTCACAAAGAAGTCATGCTGTTTTTGAGGCTAGCTCGCTTGGAGGTCTGCTTCCTTTGTGGGAGAAACAGAGCATAGCTGTTGGAAAATTCCTCTGGGGAAAATTGTCTCCCTTTTCGCTTCCTTAGGTGAGAGCAAAAACCTCTAAGTTTCACTCTGTCAGCGACAGCATTTCACAGCTGGACACTAGAAGGGGAACTGAGTCACTGACTGACTTCTCATCCTTCCCATTTGTGGCTTAGCCTCTGATGATCCACTTCCTATGCATGATATGCAAAAAAGAAGGCAAAGATCAGGGCAAAATAGGGGTCTCTTAATTTTTTGTGCCTAGTTACCAGCTGCCACTAACTTTACAAACTTTATTGACTGCTGTTATGTCTGATGCTAAGTATCTTTAGACTTCATTCCAAGTAATGGAAAAAAAAAAAAAAAAAAAAAAGAGGGGCAATCAGCTAGTTCCATGATGAATGAAGCCCATGTCACTCAGAGAAAATGAATATTTCTTTGCAATAATGACCAGATGGTAGCAAGACTCAGATCCAAATTAAAACATGCATGATAAATGCCAAGAAAACACAGAAAGACAAAAACCCAACCTGGAGTGAAATCTCTCTATAAATCTTCCTCTCCCCTACCCCCCCAACATAGGCACTTCTAATGGGAATTAAATTATTAAGAGATGTTGCAAGGAGAATACAAATGTGAGAGTCTTCCTCCTTCTTGGAACTTTTTAAAAGAGTATTTTAGCACTGCCAGCTGGCTTTTCTTCTCCATATGAGACATCACTGGGCTGAATGGGATCTTTTCATGTAGAAGCACAGGCAAAATACTAATCCAGGGAATAAATTATACATTGGATTTGGCATAGAAATAGAATATATTTTGCCTTCTGCAGAACTGACCTGTGGAACTCCTTGCTGCAAGAAATTATTGCAGCTGAATGTTTTCTAGGTTAGCATTTGTAGATAGTAATACCATCCATTAATACATTAGACAAAACAAATGCAAATAATGGATTTACAGTATCCTAGTTCCAGGCGGAGGCTAAACACAAGTTAATGGAGTTAGAAAGAAACTCTTRTGAGCAATTTAGTCTCTACAATGTATCTTACACTTTTTTTTGTGAGGTATGTGTTATTCGAAAGTGTTATGATCAGGCTAACGCATAACAAGAACTGCTGGGTATAAGCTAATGTAGTATTTACAGGGATATTGTGACTTGGGATATAATCCGTGTTTTGGCGTCCTCCTGGATTCCTGCCGGGCCAGCCAAACCTAGCCCAAYGATAAGCGGTATCATCTCAGAAACCTTATTTTTAATTCTGTCTCTTTCTGGTTCTGTATGATGCCTTTTACATCCCCTTCCTTCTATTTGCAAATCTCACAGTGATGCAAAATGGACGGTCTCTCAGCGGGTTGTCTGGCTCCTCCCTACCAGCACTGACACCTTTCCCCAGCACTGAGTTAATACGAAATATTAAATTACAGAGACACACGGACACTTTGGAAAGAAACATGGTGTTTGATCCCCCCAAACTGCCAAGCTCTACTTAAAACCGATAACAAATGTTCTTCCCCAGCAAGATGTGATTAGCTTTTATACCTGTGCAGATTGTACAAACACACAGGAGGGAGCTTTTAAATATCATTGATTTGCCTATTTGAAATTATTAATTTCAAATTCGGCTGGAACAACCTTTGCTAAATTACACTGTGCCAGTGGGAGTTAGAGGACCCACAAGTCTAAACTTAACTTAAGAATGGGAGGAGGGAAGGCTAAAGAAGAAAAAAAAAATGAAACAACTAAAAGTCCATTTAAACTCAGTAGGTTTCCAGTTAATTATATTTTCACACCTATCCCAGTAGTTATAGATGTATTTATAATGTATGCYTGCCTTGGTGGTTACAGAACACTGCATTCTCCACGGACTCTATGAGCCAGGATTTCTTTCCTACATCTAAAAGACCTTCTGTTTTAATTGCAGTCACATCCAAATACCGTCTCAGCTCAATTGTAATGGCTCAAATTAATTTCTCCCCCCTCCTTTCTCTCTCCTTCTTTCCCCCTCTCCCTTCTSCTGTATAAAGGGAGCAACTGCATGTTGTGTGTAGAGACATCTTTCACATCCAGAGATGCTTGCTGGAGGAGGCACGCACTGTTTGGCTGTACACTGGAACAGACCCATAGACCCATGCCACCAGCACACAACTAMTTCTTAGCACAGCATTCCCACTTCWTACTCAAAACATACTCCATCTCGCTTCTGGATACTAATGCCCCGATTGTCTCCCTCCACAACTCCTTCCCAGGATAAGAACACATGCCTTCTCCTTTTGAAAGCTTTTTCTTCCCTACCTGTGGGGAAGGGCTCTGTGATCTGCTCTCCATGCTATAGGTCCCATCAAGGGGACCAGGGCTGAGATTCCTCAGTTCATTACTAGGTAAGAGCTGGTTTCCAGGAGCTCTGTGGAATGAAACTGGCTCCTCCAGAAGGCAAATGCTCTCTCCTATTTTAGGAGATGAATCACCCTCTGGAACTAGCTATTTCTCTCTGTTGACTATAAAGGGAGACCTGGGTGACTAGCTCAATCACAGATAAACTTCCTATATACCTGAATTAAATCAGCCGAATCCCAACCCAAGATACTTGCCAAGGCCATACAAGGAGTCTGTGGCAGACAGGGGACTGAATGTGGGTACACCTCAGGAAGTGAAACCAATGTTCTTGAGGAACAAGGAGTAGAGGCCAAGGGATAGTTCTTCATGTTTCTTTGACTCCACTTTCTGCCTTCCTAGGGAGAAAACAATTTTTTTCTGAGTGTGTCCCCCTCAAGCCAGAAGTCCCCAACTCCTTTTAGGAGTACTAGWGAAGAACACAGTTACTGTGCTCATTACTTATGCATTTGGCCTCTGGAAATATCCTGCATACTCACTCAGATCCATAAGAACATGAACTTCCCTCTGGAATGAGAGGATCTGAATAATGGTGTTAGCCCTGAGACATCTAAGGCTCACAGTAAGAGTCAAAGGTTTCTCAAGGGCTTTTTAGAAGCATCTCCCACAGGAACTACGGCTATCACAAACYGCTGCCACCTTCTGGTCGTACAAACAGGGTCACTTCCTTGGCTTGCCCTCTCTAATGTAAACCTCAAGTGTAGACATTGAGACAGACTTTAAAACCAAAACCAAGAAAGCAAAACCGGTCACATACCTAAATTTGCACTCTGAGAAGAGAATGAGAGAAGGGGCTGCACAGGAGAGAAACCAGTCATACTGCTTAATGAGTGACTGGAAGGCACTCTACTATGCTGGTGCTGAGGATGGGATGAGAACCTATCTGAAACAGAACAGCATTCAAGAGATTATTCACAGCCATAACATAAACAGTGAAAATTTACTGGAGTATACAGACCACCCAAGTGTGCAGCTAAATAAGCTTCATAGTAATGGAATTGCCATATCCCTCTGAATTGTACCTCAATAAGGCTACCCYGCTGTTAGAAAAGCAAATTCAGACTAGATGGTAGGGGCCTAGATGATTAGAATACAAGCCATAGGGAGAAGATAAACCATCTAAGTTGATAAGGATAGTGCGGCCTGCTCTGACAGAGCAAGARCAGTATGAGCATTCAAGGATGCAAACAGGTTTTTTGAATACAGCACTGTCAAACCTAAGGCTGCAGAAACAGTCAGCTGAAGTGATACTGTACTATCTGAAAAAACAACTCATGAGTGCTGGAAAAGGCAGCTCTTCATCTGGTGTCAATCAGCACAGCTCCACTGATGTCTGCTTCTTTTCCCTGTAGTATAATGTGCTGTTTCTTTGCTAATATAATGCAATATAATTTCACACTTTTTTAAACTTCAATGGAGTTACACAGGCTTCCACCAAGTGCGGGTTTGGTTAACAACCTTATTATGATGCACATTCAGAAGAAGGCAGAGTTGAGATTACAGAGGCAAACYTAACCTCCCTTCCTGACATCTGAGTGCTCGACAGCACAGCCATAGCATTACTGTACGGTCATTTCCTCCTGACATGCATCAGACTGTCCTAACCACTTTTATTTAACTACATTTCTCTCCCCRCAAGTCTTGAAGAGCTTATGAATACAACTGAACTCAACCTCCCTCCTCAACTGTCACAGCCAATCTACAGGTGGCAAAACTGAGGCAGAAAGAGTTTAGTGAATTCACTGAGGTCACACAGGATGCCTCTTCTACTTACTGATTTTCATTTTCTACCTGAYCATGCTTTTACCAACACCAGTCAGCATGAAGCTGTAGTCAGCAGCTTATCGTCCCCAGGGACAGTTCAAGCAGCTGAAGAGGTCAAAACACTAAGGTCATCTTARGGTCCAAGGACAGGGCTTGGGCTCAAGTGCTATGCTCTGGTCATCCGTATTGCTTAACTGTTAGCATACAAACTGGCAYGGATCTAGCCCTACTCGGCTAGCACTTTCACAGGTAATTCCYGGGCACAGTTTGGGGGATGCCACATGCCAGGAACTTTTCCCAGTAAGAAGAATGGAAGAATGGGCAATGCCATCTGGTTKTAGGGAGAAGAGCAAGAACATGAGCTCTAGATGCATGCGCAAGAATCATGCCAGTCCGCTTGCCTGCAGAGCAGGAAAGTAGTCGCAGGCCAGAAGAGGTGTAGCTGTTCAGTTCTCTCTCTCCTGACACTAATCTACCAGAGCTGCTTAAGTGAGGTGTCTCCATGAAAACATAGGATAAAGTCCTACACACAGACCGCTTTGCAAAGGGAGTTGCCTCTGGCTACCTGGGGACCTCCTGCTCCCAGAGACTCYGGGAAAGACCTAGGTTTGATTTCTGTGGCCCTGATGTCAGCTCTGAGCTCATGGAGGCTGGGGCCAGGAGCAGCTGGGGCAGGAGGGTTGTCCCTTTGGGGACACAGGCTCAGTGATTCAGYCTGGCTCAGAGTGCTTAGTCAGCAAAGAGGGGGGAAACTGGAGTGGAAGAGGGAGACAAGGAGGAGAGAAAGCAAAAATAAACTATACCARACCAAACTAAAATGTTTTCAGCTCCTGACAGGAAAAGAAAGATTGGAAATGACATCAAGTCAACACTCATTGATTCTCTTCTGTTATGACCATTACAGAGCACCTTCCAATCCCTTATGTTTTCCTGATCAGCAAAAACTGCCTGAGCATCTAAACCCAAAATCTCTGGGCTACGCTCTCCCATTTCCTCTTTTTAAATTATTATTATTGTTATTATTATTATTAGCATCCTCATTGTTTTTAAATCACTCTCTATATAACAGTTGTTTTTCACATTAAATAACATCAGATGAGAGCTTGCTATAGTCAGAAGAATGAAACTGTCATCTCTAATCTGCCTGGCAGAAGCTGCGTTGACAGGAAGTTGTCTGTGGCTGTTTAGAAATAAAATAATGCTCTGAGGAGAAGTGCAGAAACTTAATAGGACTTTAAAAACAACAGGAGCCATGGGGACTGCAGATGGTTCCTAGGCCTAAGGACTAAATAAACAATGATTTTATAGGCAAGAATGTAGCCTAGGGGAGATGGCCTCTAAAGAGATGTTCACACATATTGTGTCCAACATCATTAGACTGCCCGGTGGGAGCAAACGTTCGGCAGTTAAAGACATTTTGAAAAGGAAAAATCAGCCTCAAAAGATGCTTTAAATGAACAGGAGGTGGAAGAGCAAACTGTCTGAAGAACTTCGTACAGCTAAATGACTCACCAAACATCTGTCTCAGGGACCAATAATTTGAAACTGATTGACTTACTGGATGTAAAATACATAGATAAATGTAGGGGAAAAAAATAAATAAAAAAAATCCAGAAGGGAGGGTGGGATTTGTTGCAGGAAAACAAAGGAAGAGGTTTGGCGAGGAAGGGGGAATGAGGAGGGGGTGATTCATTAATAAGTAGTGATAAAGGCAGCGGGGATGAGCTCTTTCAAAGGTCCAGAGCACAGCTCACATTCGTGCTCCCTCTCTGAGGCTTCATTTAAGCCTGGCACATCCGAGTGCAGAGATAAAAAAATAAAAATAAATTTAAAAAAAGAGACAACCTGATATTCACTGATTGAAAAAGCAAACACAGGGACTGSCTTCGAAAGGGCTCCAGCGCTGCGATTTTGAAAATAAGGGCCTTGGAACACCAAGTGCAATCTTCTACCCAGGGCTGCTAAACCATTTCTGCCAAGCCATTTACATTTATAAGGCCTTCAATCATGTTTTTTTTTCTCCCCCCCCCCCGCTTTCCCACCTCACTCCCTACCTCCTTGCTCTCTCTCCATTCTGCAGAGCACTCATTTCATTCTCACTCTTTTGTTACACCTGTTTGCAAGTGGATATTTTGCAGTTAACTTCAGCTGGCCTCTTCATATTTATGGCTTTCAAGACAGGCAGAGGTTGGGTGAGAGAGAGAGAGCGAGCCTAGCCAGGCTTTGTGTAAAGAGGTGTGGTAAATTGTGTGTCTAGCATTTTTGGCTGTAGGATTTGCTACAAAGAAAGGAATTTCCATGTTGCAGCTGCTGCTGGAGAGACATTTTCAGCTATGAATTGAGAAGAAATGGTGAAATCCCTATTTTGTTACAACTACATCCTTRTTTTTATCTCTCTATAGCTATATATTTGTTAGATTCCAAAGATTTTCTTAAATTAATTACCTAGGAATAAGCTTACATTTCTAGAGCAAAAGATTTCTCTTACAATTAGAAAGATGAGAATTTTTGTTGGCAAATATGTCAAAATACAACATTTTGACAAATTCTGAGCTATATCTCTAGATATATATATTCTTTTAAAGCTGAAAGATACCAATTTCAATGAACAGGCACTTCCTAATAACCACAGCAACAAAAGAAGCCAGACAAGCCAGGCAAAACACAGTTTGTTGGAAAATTCCTGACTCTCTCACTGGACAAGGTTTGTCTTTGTTATCCAGTCTCACTCCTTAGCCTTCCCCTGGAGTTGGCAGTTTAATTGATATGAACCACGTTGACCTGTTTTTTTTTGCTCATTTGAGGGTACTTGGATCATATTCTGTGTCCCTTGAAGCAGTAGAAAAATAGCACCAGTGCTCTTGAAACTAACAGGATGCTCATCACCTTGGGTTTGTAAGACGAACACCAGATAAAGAGAATCAATAATCTATCTCAGAGCAGCAAAAACATCAGAGCAAGCCCTTCCACACAACCCTCAAAGGCTCACAGTGAGTCACCATCAGCAAACGCAGATCTTGTTTATGCCTCTCACGCTATCAGGATAACATGCTAGAAATAACACCACTATTCAGATCTCGCGTAGCATTTGTCGGAGGGAAGCGAGCAGAGCTCTCGGTAAAAGTGGCTGAAATATCAGATTGGGTAAATGAGGCTCAAGGAGGGTCTGGAAATCAAGCTGGAGTCTCCTAATGAGCTTCATCTCCTTCCCCCGGGCCCATCCCCTGCTCAGGTCACTGATGCAGAAGGCATTGCTGGGGGCACCAGCATTGGCTGCAAGTGCTCAGGGAGGGGAGCGATTTCAAATGCTCACCTCGGAGAGCACCKCTGTCCACAGAAACTCTGGTCCCATCATATGGGCCAGGTCAGAAGGGGGATTCCTGCCCCCAAGRGACCAAAATAGCCCTAGAGAACAGATGAGTGAGTGGTCCTGGTCTGAGTGGGCATTCAGGAGCAAGCTTGATCTTGTCCTTAATGCTCAGTTGCTATCTCTACATGTGACTTTCACCTACTCTTATGCCTTCATCTACTCTCTTAGTGTTTTCCAATGTGGGTCCCTGAAATTAAATGCCTGAATCCTTATTCAGACATCAAAATAGTTGGCCTTCGTTCCAAAGTTGCTAAGCAACCATTGCTCGCACAAAAGTCAACGGGAACTACAAATATTCAGTGGTAACATTTCTGACAAGCAGGTCACTCATCTGTTTCCGAAATATTGAAGAAAGTTTCTGCATTTAAGCACCTGAGTATGAACTTTTTGACCTTAAYTTCTYTGTGCCTCAGTGTTCCCTTCTGTAAAATGGTTATTGCACCTCACCGAATGTGCGAAGCTTTCATGTATTCATGTCTGCAAAACACCTCAAACTCCTCTGGTGAAAGAAACTGCAAGCGAGAAAGACATAGRGGGGCACAGCACATAAAAGCAAGTGGAAGCCATAACACAGAATGATGTGGCATCAGGGCGGTGCAGGGCATAAACAGCTTTAATTTTTTCTATGCCTGTACTATATAATTAAATCCCCATTTTAAGAAATGACGCCTCAAAGACAAAGCCCTGCTAACTTTGTATGCCCATGCAGAGTGTTACAATTTTGGAAAGCCATGCATGGGGAGTTGCAAGCACTGAATAGACAGTTATGAAGATTAAAGAGATTTCRATAACCATCTAGTGCAAGGATGGACAGCTTGGTACTGAGTCAAGCTAAGAGTAAKCTGTATTTGTGGCTGGGCAGGCAGACTAGGTGGCAGACCAATCAAACTGTGATGTGCTAGGAGACACTGTGTCTGAGGAGGGGATTATGGCCCCTAACCTACTCCTGTAAGATATATYAGGTCAAGCCCAGGGCTGCATAAACATGAATATGTTGGTCTGGTACCTGGAGAACCTGACTCAGGATAAAAGTGGTCCCTGGTCTATAGCAGTATGTTAAATAGTGACCAGGACTGGTTCCTGCCACTTGAACTTTGTAATTCCTATGATTACACAATTACAATGGCCTATGGGGTATATTTTTGCTTGTGCTACTASTATTGTTCTAAACAATTCCCTGGACAGTAAGGAAATTAGGATGGGCCATCACTAACGTGCAGTTTGGATGAGGCACCCAGTTTTGGAGGCTAAGAGAATTTAATGACTTGAGATGATAACTGGGCGCAGTGACAGAGGAAGGTGCCAGCAACATTCACTGTACCAGTCACTGCAGAATCAAGGATCCGACCATATTTGATCTAGTCTGACCTCCTGGATACTTCAAACTAAAGTACTTCACCCATCAGCTTCTGCATCAAATCCACACAGCCTGTTTGAGGCAAAGCCCCTCTTTCAAAGAYAGTCAACAGTAGATTTTGATCATAGCTTCTTCCACCTCCTACCACTTTCACAGRTATTAGTCAAGGAAGTCTCTGAAAAAACCTATGAGATCATCACCTGCCTTTAAAAGCACTTCACAAGGTTAGGAATGGGGAAAGGTCCCATGGTTCAAACAAAGTAAAATCTCAACAGGACTAGGAACAATACTGAGATGCAGGGATTCATAGTCTGCTCCATAGCACATTTTTGGTGGGTAAAACTTTCTTCTGTGAAGAAGACAAGTATTTGAGTGGGAAACTGGAAACTGTATATTGCATCGTGGGCAATGGCTCTAACACTAATAGGTGTTAGAGAGAGTAAGAACAGACATTTTTGTAACAAGAAATGAAAGTGATGAGGAATATTAACAGGGTTATTATTATAGTTCAGACCAGAGAAGCATCATGGAACTTGGTCCCTTCCAGATAGGTCTGGCCATTTAGCTAGAATTCTTGTTTCTTCACTCAYCCTGGCCTTTTTCCCAAACTCAGAAATTCCTTCATTATTATTACCATTTTCTGTCTGCCTCTGCCATATCAAGCTTTGACTGAATTTCAGAGGTGCAGAAAACTCTAAATGAATACACCATTATATTTGAAAGCATAAGATGTCAAAGTAGGACTGAGTTTGGCAGTAGAATTGGGGGCATATTCTTACTGTTCGCACACTGCTTGTCAGGAGTGTACAGGAGGTGTCTTCTTGTCTGCAGTCCCAGCTCTGGTCTGACTCYACTCCTCCCTTACCCTCTCTTCTAGAAAATAAATTCAGAGCAGTTCTGATGAGCAGGGACAGGAGGAAGCTGTGACATATAAAATGGCAGTCTCTGCCAGGCTGGGCTTGTACAAACAACCTTGTGATGCTTGCAAGGGGGAAAAACACAGCAAGAGAGAAAGCAGAAGCTATAAGCAGTCTGGCTATTTTCAGGTCCCGTTCCAGGCAAAACTGGTGCTAAATTATTTACCAACCAATTGTGTGAAGGAATCAAATCCAGTGGCATCCACACGCAGCACTCATAACCTACTAACTGCATTAATGCAGCTGAGGATTAAAGAAGATTTGAATCAAAGTAATGGGAAAGAAATCATGTGCTGAAGTATTTAGATGTAGTCACTTTTCATACTGCCTTGATACCTAGGGACTCGTCTTCCCCTTTCCCTGGCAAGTGGCTTCAGCCAGCCACTAACCATTGATACTGATAGCTTCCAGCTCAGCCAAGCTTCCATTTTGGAGACAGAATTTGCAGAGATGCAGCTGGGTCCAGGGGAAAAAAAAGAAAAAGAAAAGAAAAAAACACCAAACAAACCACTCTCAAGAAAACAGACAGAAAGGAAACTAAAATGAACCCCCAATGTTTCAGAAACTGTCTGGATTAGGAACAAGTGGCRGGAAATGTGAACAAAAAGTCTGTCAGGGCTCTCCAAACTCTTCCCAGTTGATTCTGCTAACTGGCTGACATCTTTGGCAAGATCAGTGTCTGATGGGATGGGGAAACAAATCTGAATAACAATAAGGCAAGGGCCGGAGCAGATAGTCTGTGAACAAACAGCCAACTGCTACTGTTGTAGGGACAGCCAGTTTCATCCTTGAACGYGGAAGAAGGAAGGAGAAGATCTTAAGACTGGGGAAGAACAGGGGGAATGGGTGGCTGTATCTAGGACGCCCCTCTGCCTTTCACCATTCCTGAGGAGTTAGTATATCAAAGCATGCCTACAGATCTTCAAATTTAACAGCTTGCCTCTAGTACTGTGAGGCTATACAAATGTTGCATTGGGAAGGAGAGACCTGAGAGGGGTGTTCCTGCTGCAGCTCCTTTCCTTCCTCCTGCAGGGCCCACGCATGCCTAGGAAGATCTGAACCAATGCGAAGTCTGGGCTGGAGCATGCGTATCACAACACAAGCTACAGAGAAGAGAATTTAGCCTGACGCTGAGGCGCCTGGTATATTTCCCAGCATGTATTTTTTCGTTGTTTAGAAAAGTCCAAAGTTTGGGCTAACAAAAGCCTCTTAGTGCAGACTTGAGGATCTGCAATGCGGATATCAGGGGAACCTCATTTTAGCAGTGGACTCTGTCCCAGCAGGCCGTATGATCGAACTCCTGGAGACTGGGTGAGTGTTTGATGACAGTGGTGGCATTGGGGAGCATTATCTCTGCAGAGCCCATAAACCAAGGACATAATCTGGACCTGCATAGTTAAACCTGGAAGTCGTCATACACTCAGCTCACATGCAGGCCTTGTGTTACAGGGAGATGGAAACACTGTCAAAGACATCGAGATGACATCTCTTCTGGGAAAGCTATRCTGGGATCATTTAAAGCTCTTTTTGGCCAGCACCAATCAGGACAGGCAGGAGAAGGGAGCTCAGGTGAGGCTGATCTGGGAGGCTTATCTGAAGGACATCAGTCCTGAGCRTGTAGCTCTGCACTCTGGGGCAGCCAGGGTTGAAGGATGGGGAATGGACACCTTTCATGGAGTCAAGTTTACTGCAGCCTTTGCAAATCCATGCCTGAAATCTTTACTCACCTCAAYACCCTAAGTAATGTGAATTTTCACATGGCAATCAATGGCTCTGTTTGCAGGAATAGTGCTTACTCTTGCTCATAAAAGGTGGCAGGATCAGATCTAAATGGTGGGAGAGGAAAGAGCCAAGAAATGCATGCTAGAGGTGAAAGCTATAAAAACAGCAACTAGCATGGACTTCCCTCAGTTTCAAGAGTAACATGAAATCCAGTGAKACCTTTCATTCATTTCATCCTGCAAACGTTTCTGTGCCTCTCTCTTGTGATGGCCCTACAGAACAGATCTACACATATCCTCTGTACTTTTCGTRGATCAAGAAACTGAGGCATGGAGATGGAGGAGAGAGACAGGACTTTCTCCAGAAAGCTTGGATGCAGATCGGTGTCTTAACCTTAATCTCATCCTTGGCTCAAGAAGAGGCCAGATGATGCGACTAAAGTCTCAGGAATGTGTCAGTGTAAGCTAGAAATGGGTGTAGAGTTACCTAGGACATAAAGCAGATGTATGCAGCAAGTGGGTGTGTGGAGAGCTGCTTGCCTATATCTTTACCTAACGGTACGCAAAGGCAGCTGTAACAGCAGAGCTTCCAAACCACCCAACACTCCTCAGCAAATCCTGTTTGAAAGCTCTAGTCCATTCCTGTCTGTGTGAATGATTAACGCTCTGGCCTTGCATATACAGACAAGGGTTCATCAATTTCTTTGAATGGTGGTGGCTCTCACATGCTTCACCTAATTTCAGTGAATTTGCAAATCCCATTTCATTTTACCCACATCTGTCCCCCAAGGGCTTACACTGTGCAGTTCCTCTGAAAACCAGTGCTGCTTTAGATCTGTGCTTTGTAATCGGTTAACCATCTACTTAGCAGCACTTGTCATTTGGGATTTTCCTTTTTTTTTTAATAGTTTTAAATGTTATCAAAACATGAGTCCTAAATAAAATTCTTCCTGCTAACTACCAGTCATGGAGTCATTATTGGAAAGGGCAGCTGGTGGAGAGGATAGCAGAGCTGAGCTCAGTGCTGCTATTTGGAAAGGACAGCTTTGTACTTAATAAAAAGATAAAGTCACTGAATGTTTAAACTCTGGTTTTCAACACCTCCTCCTAGCAAGCAGAATGATCAGAGTTTGACTCTCCTCTAGAGTAAAACAGCTCATTCAAAACCAAACTGACCTTCTTTGGTTAACAGTAATAACAATGAAAAAAGAAATAGTATTCATAGGTATCTCTTTTACAATTTCATGCAGAAGCTATTACCTTCTACTAAGCCCGCACCTTCCGAAGCAGGCTATAAATGAAAAACCAAAACGTTAAAGCAGAATAGCCTTATCATATATTTTAACTTTTAATCATCCTATCAAGAAGATTAAATAAACAGAGAAAATTGAAATTTATTAGAGAGAGGGAAGAGGGTGACAGGGAAACCTTGAATGCTTTCAAAGATCAAATATTGTGCATTATGCCAAATCAGGAGTCAGGTGGAGGAGGAGGCACAGCTCTATGATATTCTGTCCTCTAGACCTGCTGGTTCCCAGCTCACCTGTAGCTCATTATGTGCTTGCTGCAAATGGGCACCAACTTTGCATCTGAACCCACGTTTTAACTCACAGTGTAAATGAACCATCTGTCTCCTATCATAGCATGATACCTTCCTACCAGAGACTGATCCTGGAAAGAAACTCTGGACACTAAGCCAGCAAAAGGTTCAGATCTAAGTTCATAACTTAAACTTTTCTATGTTTTTGGCCTAAGTATAAACATATTAAGTACGGGCATAGTTTGGAATAGGATCTTGGGATAACCTTTACAATCCATGTTATTAAATCTCCATCTGTTGTCAGATATCACTCTTTAATTTTGTTTTTACCCTTTGTACTTGAGACTTACAGTTCGAGTAACAAAGGCTGTACAAAATATAGATGGATCATACAGGCAGGTTAGGGTGAACAGCTCTTGTATTAGTCACAAAAGCCTGGAGAACGAGATGAATTATGTTCTTGCCAGTTGTTGGGAGAAGATTCATTAGACCACTGGGCCTTGAGCTTGGTTAAAATCACACCCTTTTAAATCACCCTGGAGAGGTTTTCTTGTGCAGGGGATAACTCACTAGAGAGAAACTCAAGAGAGCTGGGGTCTAGGCAGGATCTGACGCTGATAACGGTTTGACCTTGGAAAAGACACTTCACCTCTCTGTGCCTTTTTTTCTCCTCTTATCTTCTCTATGTTGCAGGAAAAAGATATGCAGGTGGAGGATTACTGCCTCTTATTAAATGTAAATACTTCATTCTGGACCATCAAAACCTCTTGCAGGTGGAACTAGGAGTTGCTACCAGAAAGCTAAAGGCAATGCCTACCCATGAGGACAGAGAAACTACAGTGTTAAGACACTCTTTCCATGAGAACGAGTTTTTAGAACAACAAAGTAGTGAAGGAACTACATTATCTTAAACACAAGACTTTACTTCATCAAGCAAGAGCTGAAACAAACTGGAGAGAGGAAGAAATAGATACCTAGCAGAACTGAACTCTTACCTCCCATCTGGAATTCAAAGCTACAGGAATACTTTCAAGGAGTGGCAACTGCACAGGGCAAAGGCTGCATGTAACCAACAAGCAAGATGCAAGAAGTGTAGTAAACATTAAGTATAAACAAATACAAAAACATAATTAAAAAAATCTTAGATCAATACTCTCTCAAATACTTATCAAGTCTAGCATGTTGATTGCAGCTCAACCAAAATGACCTGCTGTGAATGATTCTCTATCCTTTTCCCCTTCATTTTTATTTTTTCATTTCTTCATTTGGATAATCTTTTATTGATATGATACATGCTTTAAGAAAAGCTGCAGAGATGGTGGGCTTGCATCATTTCACAGGCAATGTCAGGTGCAGGACTTTTCCCCCCTTCTACCAAGAGTACAGAGGGAGATAGGCAGGGATTTTCAAAGGAGTCTAACCCCAAATCAAACAGGTTTAAGTGGATGGAAATCCCTGCAAGACAATTAATTGGAAGCAGGGAAGAAAGGTTTGTTGTGCTCAACGGTGTTAATTTACATTAGTGGAGGATCTGGCTCTTTGTTCACTATTCCCATTTTAGCAAAGGTAAAACTGAGGCCCAAAGAAACTAAAGTTGGGGGGGAATGGAGAGATGGAAAACAACAACAAAAAACATTGGCATCTTGTTCTAACTGAAGGGAATTAGTGAGTGTAATTAACCACTGAGAGTAATTAACCATTGAGTCTAGGGATGAGCAACTTCTTTGTGGCTTTGAGACTTTACAAGACAATTAGATATCTCTAGCTGAGCCAGAAGCTGTGGGATGTGCAAGAGCCACCAGCTGAAATTCTGCAGCGTCTGTGAGACCAGGCAGAGACATCAAAGGCTATTCCTGGCCTTCAAGTCTCCACCAAAGAAGCAGAAAAGTTGGGCCTTTGAGCAGGAGATATGGTACAAGGAGCTATCATTATCTGTCTCAGCCCTTTGTTTTACACTCCCAATCTGAGAGCCGGGAGCTTTTTCATCCAGTTGCAGCTCCATCTCTTCTGGTGCACACATGAGCGGTAGATTTCTCTTATGAAAAAGGCATTAATCAGTCTTCAGTTCTAACTAAAGAATTGCAGCTCATACGTAGCTCAGGATTCAGCTCCTGAGTTTTCCATTCTAACTTCTCCCTTTAAAATAGAAAACAAAACAAACAAATCCTCTCCTTCCACTTTGCATTCAACTCTTCATTTCTAAGAATTCAGCAAAGGAATGTTAAAGAAATATTTTTAAATTACATTATTTGGACATGGTAACCTATYTGATTAGAATTAAATGATTACATGAACACTTTGTATGTATCCAACAACTCATGGGCCATTACATTCTCTAATTGTATGAGTCTGGCATGCTGGATGTTATGAGGCAATGTCATTGAAAACTCATGGAGCTGAACAGGGCAGGATCTGAGGTCTGAAATACCTCAGATCTAAAGGGTATTTTGATTTTATTCAAATTCATGCATACTGGTCAGGTTCAGGCTCATCTCTTGGTGGCATGGATGAAGGGTTATTCAGCTAKAGATAACTTTCACATCCTTGCAGCAGTCCACATCAATAGTGCTGTCTGATTCCAATTAATGTCTTCCATATCTCCTGCTTGGAAGGAGTTACAAAAATGCTTCCACTGGCTCTCTTCTATGCTATCACTCTCATCTTTGGACCTCCTGCCCAAAGTCTTGGGCCCATGCTTTATGAGCTTGTCTATCCTATATGTACTCTCTTTTTCTCGCCAGCAACTTTCCCTTCAGTCTTTTTAATTTCACTACTGAACTGCTTTCCCTAGCTTGAAACTTTCCTTTAGATACTCATCTCTGTCCATGTTGTTCCTCAACCCTCAAAACCTTCCTCTACCCTTTCATATCAGGGAGTTCTCTCTCCTCTGCAGCTGCCCAACGTCTCCAGAGCACGTATGTGTTGTTTTCACTTCTACAAGAGACCTTGAATAAGGGGCATGCATTTGGTAGCACCCATCCTTATAAGGTCCTTGGCTTATAGAGCGGAAMAGTACTTGCCAAATGGGATGTTTTGGCTCCTGCATGTTTTTTGCTGTCCCTACAGCGAAGCAGTTTGGGCTTATAGTTYTAAAGCCTCATCTGTAGTTTGCTCGAAGTGCACTGGGAAGTGAGGAAAGGATAAACCAGTTTTCTTCTCTGAGAGTGGCATTGGTCCAAGGGGAACAGGTTTCCCTTTTCAGTCTTCTCCCGTCTTTTCCAATCCTGCTAATCYTTTCCACTTAGGATGACAAAAGGAAATGATAAGGTCCAGAAAAGCACCAGAGAAGCTTGAAAAGTTCCCAGGGAAAGAARTTTTAAGAAGAGGCTGATAAAGGCAGTAGTGTAGTCTAGAAAATCATCCAAAGTAAGGGCTCAGTTTGCCCAAGACACAGAAGGACCAGCCCCAGGAAAGATGTCAAATGGTTTCTGTAGCATCATGTATGTTTTTGTCAGGAGGGTAAAAGCAAATAATTTGAGACCACACCTGAATCTATTGTATGAAGTTTTAAATGTCTTGATCGCTGACCAGAGTCAAGATAGGACTACATGACTGCATTACCATCACTGTTCAAGGTGGATATTTAGGAAGAGGCACGTAAGGCCCAATAGACCGAATAAGCTACTCAGGAGCAGACCAACTCCAAATGAATGTGACATGAGCTGTCTGAATGGCCTGGAAACATCACCCAGCTCTTAAGTGCATGCAGCAAGGGTAGGACAGGAGCACCAGACTTGAATAACTGCAGACCAAGATCGTCTCACCCTCCAGCCGTCACCCTTCCATATATAGAAAGGGATTCACTGACAACCTCAACTTCTTATCTTTGCTGCTGACCTTTACCGAGTTACACAATTGGTTTGCTCCTCTGGAGAGGGCTCAGACTTGCAGTTTACTATGCACTGGCTGTCTCCACTTTTATGGTTTGCACTTTTACTTTATTATCTTTAATTTTCTTCTTCCAACTCTTGAGTGGGTATTAGAAAGTCAATACAAAACCTATTCTGGGCTTTTATTCTAAAATAACAGCACTAAGCTTGTTTATTTACACTGAGACAAGATGATATTTGTGACAGCCTTGTCAATAGTTCAATGGCATGATGCTAACTTTTTTTCTTTAAACCGAAATGCACTTTATTTGTGTGTGTTTGTCCGTCTCTCCAGATTAACTCTTGTTTTCCAGAATCAATATCAATATTTTCCAAAGAGTTGAAAAACTGTGCAGACACTGCAGAGCCGGTGGGCAAGGCATATGGCCTTTGAGGGCCTTGCCCTAGGAAGACGTACGCTGATTTCTGCGAACCATCAGCTACTCACGTACTGAATTCACAGTTCTCAGCTTGCTTAGTTGAAACGGACTACTTGGCAAAATTAGTTGCACAGATGCATAGACATCCCAGTTTGAGAAAGCCTCAGCTGCCATCTGCCCTCTGTGGAGAAAATCTGGGGTTGTGTACTGCTCTCTTTTAACTCTTCAAGAAAGCAATCCTCCAGAAGACTATTGCATTCCTGAGAAGTTTAACGTGACTGAGATGCAAAGCACCTATCTGTTTTCAAACACCAGTAAAGCACTATTGCAAGTTGGTTAGGTTAAGGAAGCCATCGTCTCGCTACCTAACGACAGCGCAAGCTGGATGGGACCTGCAAGCCCATGCAGCCTGGGGCTGTTAGCAACAGCTAACAGCGCTCTGGGAAGGAAAAGTGGGCAGGTTGGCCTGCCAGAGGGGAATTTGTTCAGGTCGAAAGGTTTTGTTCAGATCAAAAGACAGAAGTGAAGTTGCTTGTCTGAGCTATCTGAAACTCTCAAGCCTGAGGAACTGGTCTCTGAATTAAGGCTGCTTTGTGAACCCCCCACCTCTAAGTGCAACACTCATGAAGAAATCCCAGAGAGGAAGGCCAGGTGACAGCCCTCCCAGAAAGTCTGTTGTGTCTGAAGTATTCTGTACTTGCAGTGCACAAACTTAGCTTTCTTGTCCCCAGCAAAGCCCAYTGGAGTGTCTGCCTTCATAAAATGCTATCTATGTTTGTAGAACCTGAAGCCCTGTGATCCTTTAAAGCATGACTGTCTCAACAGTTTCATYACCTTTCAAAGGGAAAGAGGTTATTGCATCACTTTGGTTCATTTTCATTCTACATGCAGTTTGGTGAACAAAAGAACACCATAATTCAAGGTAACATTTGCACTAAGTCCCTCAGMTTGCCTGCTCATCAGCTCGAACAGAAGCTATAACTTCCTAATTGCACTTGCTCCTGCACACATTTTCATGTTCTACCTACAACGTATAGATTTTATCCTGTCTGCTCATCCAAGGCATCATTGTGCCTGAAGCTCATCTCAAACCATGGGCCTACTCTCAGAACTGATCAGGTTTCCTGCTCTTCTGCAAATGTTTCACATCATGGCTGTGTTCTACTCCATAAGTAGCTGCCATTCAGTATTGGCTACAAACAGCAGTCTGCAAATTTCTTCAGGTACRCTATGGGGAGAGAGCATAGAACAAGGGCAAAGGTGGGTCATGAATTGTATTTGAACTCTGATTAGCAGTAAAGTGGTGCCAAAGAATAAATGCTTAACTGTGGAATTCAGATATAGCTGGCTGATTATTTCCCATCTTCTGTTGACCCTAAAAGCCAATCAAGCTCGCATCCTACCCTTCTTTGAGATTCCCCTTACCTCTCTATAACTGTATGATGAAAATACCTAATTCAGCCCCAGCCATTATAATATACTATTTTGCTGGTGCCATGTGCTTCATCCCCATAAATTTCTTGGCTCTGACTCTCAGCCAATCAAGGCTTCAGCAATCTGATCAGCTGCATGATTTAATGAATCCTTTCTTTGGTAAGGGCACATTCCTTTATAAAACTGGTGAGATATCACATTTCACAGGATGACCTCTACTTTCATAAGATGATGGGAGAAAATTGGTTTTGGAAATCGAGGAAGATTGCATCTTGTGAAACAGAATCCAGGGAGTGACAGAGAGACCACCTTTCCATTCMAGTCCATTTAATTTTCTGGTTTTGGTTTTGATGGGGAGCTATATGTAGTTTGGGCCACTAGATCCTAAGCATAAATAATTAACAAATAAAGCAGCCCCTCTCCCACTTTACTTCCTTACTCTAGGTAACTCTCATATCAAATGTGCTATGCTCAAAGCTGAAGGAGGAAATAAGCTTGTACACCATGCCACTGCAGCCATTTTGGGGGGAAAAGGATACTTTTATTAACAATATCCTTCAATATTGTTCTTCYGTTATTGCTCTGCCCAAAAGGAGGATTTGAAGAGCCAAGTGCAATGGTCCAGGCTTTAYGACTCATCACCTAGACCCAAATATGTTGTCTGAGTTCCCAAGTCCTACTTAAACCTAGAGAGCTAGGTACCTACATAATTTCAGGATCGAAATTTGAATTCTTGTGGAAAACAGGATAAGATATTTAATGTTTGTAACAAGCAGAGATTAACTTTGAGAGTTGTTTAGAGAACTTAAGAATGATTCTCTTTCATGAGGTCATAAACTTGATGCTCTGGGCTAAATAGAGTCTGACAGGCATGTTTGTTCAGGATACATTTATTACTGAGCTATCCAGGGACATCCACAATTACTGTCATGAGACGGCTGATGATTAAAGAGCAGAATGAGCAAAACGGAAGATTAAAGGGATAGAACAAGGAGCAGAGATGTCTGTCTTCACTGAGAGTATCCCTCTGACAGGCAATTTTGGGCCATACAGGAATTTGCATGGTGTGTGTGTGTGCTGAAATTTGCCATGCATATCTTAGTGACTGCCCTGTTTCCCTCGCCTCTTACATATATAACAGACTAGCAAAGGGCACAGATCTTACAGTCTGCACCCTTACCACTTAAGAGAGCCCACTATGCAGCACTTGGCCACTAGCAAAGATGYATCAAGTGTGTGCTACTTGTGGTCATTCAGTGATGCCCGTTAACTTCTAATATCTACAATACCACCTTTCATTTTGACTTTCTAGAGTCAGTGTTCCTGGGGTAGAAGTGGAAGCGGCAGCAGTCCTATTGGTTTCTTTCACCAATATTACTTAATATCCAWTTTACCCTGTACTACACCGCAGGGCTGTGTGTAAGCCTTTCCAGATGTAAGGTGGTAACATATACATTAGAGTGGAAGTGCAGTAACTGATCCTGGGGATGGGACGAAGGGGGGACAACCTACCAGATTTAGATTTGGTAGGGTTCRTTCCAGCTGAAAGGAAGGACAATAGAATATTCTCATGAGCCCTTATTCATTCATGCTCCCTGTCAAGTTAGATCCATCTGGACTTCCCACTCCTAGTGAGCACCCTGGAGAAAGCTAWGGATAATAAAAGCTCCCAACTTGTCTCTGCTCTGTACTTTCCTTTAAGACACTCCAATGTCTGGTGTAGTGCCAACCAAGAGTGTTGGGCCAAATGCATGTTTTGATCTAAATGTTTAAAGGGGCCAACAAGTGTGCCAACCCCCACATAATCGCTAGGATRAATTCTGAATAGTCAGAAAAAGACAACAATGTATATGCGAAGAAATCATGTGCAGTCGACAGCCTGCGAAGGGTGCCAGAAGTTTTACCTCTAGAAATGCTGGTATAACAATAAGAGGTATTTTATGGGACAGCCTGMAGCTCATAAAATTCAGTACAGTTTCTTCAGTTCCTTAAAATGAGGAGTTAAAAGTATGTCAACAGAAAGGTCCACCTAAAGGCACAGTCATCTTCTAGAAAAAGTGTGGGGAGACTCATGAAATGGCCCATTCAGCACACAGTGTGTGAGGGGACAGATTAAATAATTTCCCTCTTCTAATAGCTACCTTTTCATTTCTTCATTCCTCCAGGAATATTCCTGCAAACACTTTTCTTTCTGTGCGTGCAGGGCTGCATATGCGGCAATTTTATGACTGAGATGGGTTCCCCTTGGGAGCTTTGAACTCTCTTAATGCTTATGACCGCCAGTCAATTTCTATCCAGAAATATCCTCCATAGAAAACATGTGAAATAGGCAAGGAAAAAACAAATATTCATTACTCCAGGAGTTAAAGTAGCATCCGTTTGGATTGCACATCTGTAAAAGGACAATAAATTGAAGGCAATGCTCATAATTACATTGCAGGCCAAGCTGAAAAATTGATGCATTCCTCCAGAGTAATTTGCTATTGTTGGGGTTTAGGAAACTTCTCCCTCCCTGCTGCTGCCAAAAGGAAAAAGAAAAAGGAAAAAAAAGAGGGGAAAAAAGATACTTCTTTTTTTGGATGTTGATGATTAAATAACAGAACACTGAATGGCAATAGTCATTAGACTAGCAGGAAGAATAAATAACGAACATCATTGGTAGTTGTAAATAACGGGTGCTGTTTTGAGCACAAAGCAACACATCTGGTAATTATTCTCAATTCCACTCCAATTGCTTTGATTTGGTGGCGTAAGGTGCCACAATGAATTCTGCCTTTATTTATTTATTTATTTATTTGCAAATCAGTATTTAATTGTAAATTGCCTTGGAGGAATCAATGGGATTTATTGCTTCTGCCATGTGAGGTGTGAAATGTTTGCCATTACTGAACAATGGATTATTTTTTAATAATCTCTGCCTAACGTCCTGTTCCCTTCTAATAGGGTTGTTTTGGTATAGATAGAAGCTGCTTTTGATCCTCCTCTTCCCACACGTATACACTTTTGGTCTCCCTACTTATACTTTTATTATGGCTGCTCATCTGCTGTCTTATTAACATTAATTCCTTTATTAAAACAGAGCGTAAGCAGGACCTTTCTGCCAAAACCTCTGCCTGTGACCTTCTTCTAATTACTTTCAGTCTGATGTTTCAGAGGGTTTGTCAGTTTGTAGCTGACCAACACCGATATAATTCATTTACCAAAAAATGGGATTTTTTTGTTCTTTTCTTACCCTGATTACTTTTCCATTACAAWTTGTTTTTGTTTCAAGAAGAAATTTTTCCTATACACTCTCATTCTCTCTTGAAATTCAAGAAAAAAATATTCTTTTCCCTCCTCTTCTCTAAAAAATAAGAATAAATGAAGGTAAAGGTCTGCTCTCCTATGTTCCCTTTTATTGACTATTAAAACAAAGGTCATAATTAAAAAGTTTCCAAAAAGTGGTATTTTGAAGAAAGTATTTTTTTAAAATTAAACYCCTCTAATTCTAGTTGAAACAACATTTATAGATCTCCCCATCCTCAGTCAAGAGCTTCAGCTTTTGTACTAAGCATGCCCAAATACCAACAGAAATAATCATAGCTATTGCACCTTTGAAATGTCTGTAGGCTTTGACTCGCAAACTATGACACAGAAATAATGGACCCTTTCTTCTAAATTGTCTACAGAGACTACAACCATGCCAAAACTTCCCTTTTATTACAGTGTGCACAGTACTTAACAGAACAGGGACACAGTCACAGTTGCTTTCTCTAGATGATACTGTAATTATCACATTAATTTGTATAACAACCTTCAATCCTCTGCCTGGGACACTCCTTCCCCTGAGCCACACTTATTCCCGTACCAGACTGATCTATCCTCTCTCCTTAGGACAGGACCTATTATGGCTGAATATTGTCCATCAAAACAAGCTCTAAGGAAGAGATTATGCATTATTTAAGTCTGAGTTCCTTCCCCCCCACCACCCCTC
>NW_028186901.1:805812-829966 GCF_003343005.1 Rhea americana
AAAATAAATACATAAACCAACAAACTTATTTTAATGAGGAAATATTGATTTTCATGAAACTGGCTTTTCATTAAAACCACAAAAAGGCAATTCTCACCCTCCAGACATCAGTTTGAAACTGATGGTAGTATCTCCAGTCCTGACCATTGCATGGGTGGGTCCAAACTGGACTGCATTTCCCTAGATTTCAGTGGAGCCTAGCAAATCCYAGGAACGGGCCCAGAAAAACAGGGAAATGGGGGAATCCTGTTTTATGAGCAGTGAAGACTTTCCTCCCCTGAGGGTAACTAGAAAGGTGCCCATTTGGACACTGTGCTTTTCTGAAGAGTAGCAAAGTCGCTGGGGCTGGGCACAAGCTCCCTTCTCTCCTCCTCCGATGACAATCACCGCAGATCCAATCTGCTGTGGAGTGATGGAGGCAAGCTAATTAACACAGTAAGCCATAAAGAGACCGTGCCAACAGGGAAAACGGAGCTGCATGAGCTGTCTGGATGTGCATCCTGCGTAGTCCTGGTGTCACAAGACCCTAACTGTATGATTAAGAATGACAAGTGTTAACCCCTCCTGTCTGGGAGTCTCCTGGCTCTCCTGCTGCAGTGGTCTCATCCCATTTTCTTTCTCAGAATTACAGCAATTAGCAACAGAAAAGACATATTAGTTCATCTCTCCCACATGCTCACGCTTCGCCTTGGCCAGGGCAAAATTAATCCCTATATTCTTGCAGTTCATTGTCCAGCCAATTTTTAAGTGGCTCACACAATGAAGATTCCTTTAAAAGGGCTAATGTCTCTCTCTAGGCCTGATTACATCCCATACATGAAGGAATAAAATTACAGGTTTGGGAGACAGGTGTATCTGCAAAGCTCCCCTCAAAGAGGATTYGCCAAAACTGTTCCTTTGGGAATAGACTCATCTTCCACCCAGCAATCATAGGCTTATCAGCCTGTGTTTTGCCTGTGAGGCATGTTTTGTGTCCAATAGATCCTTCCAAATTTGGGATGCAACCTCTGGTGGACCACAGAGACAAAACTGGAACTCAGATTATTGGGAAACAGTTAATTTGTAGGTTTTTTTTTTATAAGCAATTTCTGTTTGACAGATAGTTGCATTCCACAGAATGTGGAAATACACAAACCTGATAATGTTCCCTCAAAGGCACTAAGGTAGTGTTCAGGGCTTTAAGCCCAGATATGGTCAGCAACGTCCGTTTTTATGGATTGCAGAAATTGAGTATATGGGAAGAAATGGAGGGAAAGGAACAGAAGGGGATGGAAGGAGAAAGGATTCAATAGGTTGATCCAGATCCACCAAACAATGTTCATCTCAGACTCTTATTTTCTGCTTGTGGGAAATCAGTATTAAGACATTTCCTCTGAACAGCTGAGTCAGAAAATCATCTTTTGTATTATTTTTGCTTGGAGTCAATGTCCCTGTTTAAATTCTGCAAAATGATAGTAATTTAAGACACATAGAAAAGCTAGGTAAATTCCTAGCATCACAACCCATTGGGAATGAATGTCGTTTTCAAGTTATATTTGTTTTGCATTTGTTTTCATTCTTTTTAGCTAACAGGGCCTTGTACTTAAATATCCCCTGAAGGMAGAAAAATATTAAAACCTACAGAACAGCTGACATAAAGAAAAGGACTGGAAAGAACACCTGACTAAAATGGTTATTATTATTCACTATAATACACACAAACACACACACACATAGATATACACACACATTAATTCTTTGCAACCTCTTTACTAATAACGTCTATGACAGTCGAGTGTCCCATGACAGTGTCCTACTTTGGTAATCAGGATTTACTGCATTCTCTCAATGACATCAAAATTGCCCAGAAAAATCCATACAACCTCAACAGTCAAGTGTGCACCATATCTTCTGCAAAATTTTGGGGCTTGATATAGAGCTCACTAATATCAACAAAGATGTTAACTTGAACTTTAGTGGGTGTACTGCTGATCTTCAGGTTTATTTTCTGTACTCATTCATCGGAAAAAAATGAAAAAAAAACTATTAAGCCTCAGTGCTTGATTCTGGAAAATGGGAAAAAATTATCAGTCCACAGATGGAATCTTTTTAGTGAATTACAGAAAYTGTTCGATATGGAGGGGAGGGACAAAACTATGCTTTTTACATTCAAAAATAAGGAATTAGAGATCCATCATTAGCATACAGCACTTCAGAAATTTCTGATGCTGTGTCTCAGCTCCTGGCTTAAATCTCTAGAAGGTACAGGAACAAACAAATCAAGAAACACTGCTCACTGTAGACTTAAAATGCTTTCCGATTCCAGAACTTGCTAGTGAGACTGAGAAGAGCCAACAAAAATAGAGCAGGAAGAAGAATCGCTTCCAAGTCCCAGCTGGATTTCAACCTTAATCAATCAAGAGACCTGGAAATGGACATACCCTTCAAATGGAGAGATATCCATTATGGGTCACCAYGAGCGAGCAAGCCTGTAAGCTCTGGGCCTGCAAGCCAGGACTTCTATCACTTGAGTTAAAGAATGAACCACTACTGTAGCGCCAATGACTGTTCTGAAAAAAAACTCTATGGGGAGTAATTCCAGCCACCTCAATGATATTTCCTGGAGACTAAGACAGTACACAGTTTGAGTTAAAATCTAGCTTGTAGAAATCCAGTCTCCATTACTGTACGGCTCATTGAACCTTGGGAAATATGTTCCCACTACACAATGACGTGTTCAGATCACAGTCAGAATGGGCATAGTTGAGCACGGAGTGAGGGAATGTGGTGTATGCTGTATCCGTTGTGGCTTCCTAGTTTGGCATTGTGTTTGAAAACTCACTGTGAGACTGCAAACTGGAAAGAGAAATTTCCATTAAATGCAGAATGAAATGCTACAACTGCCAAAAAACTTCCAACCATTTTCTCCCTGTTATTTCCAACAGCTCTGCCTGGTACTGGACATCACAGAGATTTCATCTTCTACATGTACTCAGGTGCATTTATGGATTCTGTCCCTTYAGCAGGAGTACATTGTACAGGTGTTGCTGAACATTATCTTTACAGCATACTAAAGCAAGAGAGAAATAACAACACTGTTTTAACTTCAGCTAAGTGCAAAAGCGATTTTCCTCTGTGTTGGCCGAGCTGCTAGAYAGTAGAGGTTATAATCCAGGCCTGTTTGACTAAGATTTTGCTGTAAGATTATTCTCACTCCAGTGAGGCTATGCAGAAAAGTTCAGGTGACTGGAAGTAACTCTGCAAACCTCTCTTCTCCTCCTAACTCACTTCATGTAGAGTCAAGAAGCACTAGAAAGGCTTGAGGCAGACCTTCCTCATRAAATTGCTATCTTAACACCACAAGTGGAGAAGATCAGATTATCTGGACAGGCAGCTCTCAAAGTATCTAATTGCAGGAGTAGGGAGAGGKGCATTTCCTGAGGGAGCTTTTCTACCCTCTCATGCTTGATAATCTCAACCACAGCTGAGTAATCATGTATCATCACTCAGAGCTGAAAGCTAAGTTCTCTGGCTACGTGGTACCTTTATGAGTCTGCTCCTGGGCACCCTAGTGTAAATCATAGTGACTTTTAAAACTTCTGCACAGTTATTTCTCAGTCAAAGCCATTTAATGAAGCACACACCAGTCCTGATCTCTTCTATTKCCTCTTATTTCAGTTAGATATGGTGGGATTCCTTTGCAGGGTGCTCACAACAGAAGCAAGGTCCAGTTCCCATCATCTAAAACTTCCTTTTGAAATCAGCCTACATCTGACACCTTCCTCCAGAAACTTGTGGGGAAAAAAAAAAAAAAAACAAAACACATCCTCACNCACATCCTCACTCCAGGCCTGTAGAAGACAACACTTCCTTATCTGAAGCACAAAGCCTGTGTACATAAACAAGAAAAAAGTACAGACGGGGTAAGGTAACAAAGGACAAAGGATCAGCTTTGGGGAAAGGAGCAACAAAATTAATCGACAAAGCTCCTCCTCTCATAGCACCTTAGGCAGCAGCTACCTTGATCAGGCCTTCCTTTCCCTCCTATCTCCTGCTCACAACTTGAGGACTGTTTGGACTCTAATCCCAGAGTCCAAGGTGGGCTCCTCTATTGACTTAAAGATCTGATCTGAGTCTGGGTCTTCAATACCCAGGCCATTTTTTTGATGGCCACAAAAACTGGCTTACCTTCAGCGAATGAACCTCAGACTCCATAAAAGGCCATGCTGGCAATCSTCTTGCTGACAAGCTCCCTGCTCTGTCTGGTTCATCAGTCTGTGCATGTCCAGCTATAAAAAAGGGTGGTCACTGGTCTGCAAGACCACTGGGCAGAATCCTTGCCACCAAAAATGCCCTCCTCTCCATCAGRTAGACTTTCCTCTCCTTTACTACTCTGTCCTGTCTCCTTTCTCCTGTTGCTCCCTCTGCACAACCTCCTGCTGGTCTTCTATCTATATAAACAATTTCTCTAGCAGGATAATGTATACCAAAGCCTGCTCTAATGTCCCCCCCCCCCCAGTAGACAGACAGACAAGGAAGGCAAGCAGGCAGGTGGGAAGGAGGGAAAGAAAGAAGAAAGATAAAGAAAGAAAGAGAAAGAAAGAGAAAGAAAGAGATTTGCTATTTCCAGTAACAAGAATTGAGGAATGAATTCAAAAAAAAAAAAATACTTTGACAAACTGAAAATAAAAGTTATTTTTTCTGTAAAATTGCCATTGACTTAAAAATAAAAAAAATAAAAGACATAGTATCTGAACAATGCATGAGCACACACACAACCCACACAGTACCTAGTTATGTGCAAATCCACATATTTAAAGTGTGATTTTCTTTGAAAGGAGTGCTTTTCCTTTTTTTTACCCAGAATGCTACAATGAGAACAAATACTGTAAGTATATACTTAAAAAAAAAAAAAAAGGATCAAAAGAAATAAGGAGAGGGGGAAGTATTTTCTGATATTCATGAAAAGCAGAAACTCTGACATGACCTTGGTTTCAAGCAGCCCTTTTTTGGAATACTGGTTCTAGCTGGGGGGTTCCAGTTGCTGTTCCTTGCTACCCTTGAAAGAACAGACTGTTTCATATACACACACACACTCCTACACACACTCACACATATATGTGTATAAACTCCACTAATTTCTTGAGGTTCATAGCCAAGGTATATCACATCTACATCAAAAACCTCTGAGARAAAGCTTCATCTGTAGGTTGCCTGTGGTATACTGAACCCCATACTGAAAACCCCTCCACTAATGCTTCTGTCCAGCGTTATGTTTGGGTAATACCCAGAGATTTGACTTCCATCTAGAGATGCATGAAGATTTCAGAACTGAAGATGAAACTCTCTCTCTCTTGCAGCTGGATATACTGCCACACATCTGGCGCTTTGGAGAGCTGCTTCAGAGCATGCTTTCCTGTTCTTTGTGATGAACAGAGTGTAAGAGATGCTTTGAGTAACAGCTCGGGTTTGTTTATTCCATGTGACAAGCAGACAGAAACCAACACTACTAACACAAAGGGTTTAAGAGAAGAACTGATACAGGCTGGACCACATAAAAAGAAAATAAGACTTGTTCAAATACCCTTCTGGACTCTGAAGTCTAGACAGTCAATCTGAAGATGAGATGGAATAATGAATAGTAGCTTATGTTTGAACAATTGTTTTATGCTGATGTACCAAAACCATTTCGCAGCCTGTGCTGATTTTCCTGTTACTTTCAGCTACTCCTTGCTTAACAGCAGCCACCTCTGATGTTGTAATAGTTATTAAACAATGCACAGGAACTCTCCCCAGTGGCTTTGACTGGGGAGGGAAGGGAAATAAAATGAGCAGACTGACTTCTCTGCTGTGTGAAGCACTGTTGAAATCAGCAGAAAGGAGCTAAGAAATCTGTCTGACATCCTGTTAAAACCAAGAAACTGTTACTACAGGAGGCCTCTTGACAGCGTATCAGAGTGCACACACTGAAACAAGTTGCTTCAGGGGCAGCCAAATGTGTAAACCCTCTTCCAATGTCCTTACCCCATAAGTTCATTGATGTCTAATAAAAGATGGGCTTATGAGCACTAATGAGAACTCTCTGCTCTGCCTCACTGCCTATTTTCATGAAATTTATAGGAACACAATAGCTTTGGGACCTCTTCCACCCCATCAATGATAGGTTAAATTACCCAGTGGGCTCAAAGCTCAAAGGAGGAGCCCTTGACAGATTGACTGATAGATGGGCCCAGGCACACACTTACAAACAGCTTGATTGAACAAGCCTGATTTCCTTCAGAAAGAAGGAGCAGGGATTTTATTGGTCCCAGCCAATAGATGGGATAGCTTATAGCAAATTGCCTCCTATTGCTATCTTAAGAAGTTGCGTCAATGACAACTCAATGACAAAGCACCTCAGCACCTTCTGGATTTTGAAGATGTGACATCAATGCCTCCCTGGGCCAAGTGTCGTTGCTGAGCTTGAGAAGCTATAACCATCACGGACAACAGCAGCACAGCTGCAAGTGTGTTGATAGCAAAGGTCTAGAAGAGAAGGAGAACTTTTCAGAAGCACGCCTTTCATGGGTAAGGCTGCACTGTTGAGAAGCTGAACAATTTCTATAAAGCACAACTGTGTTTGTTCTGCAGGGTATTTACTGTTCTAAGGTTTCCTGGCATTTGGTAGCAACAGGTAGAACAGCCTTATGTAAAAAAAAGGGGGGGGGGCAGGAATCAAACCTTCAAAGGAGCTTTAAAAGGACAATATTCCAACTCACTGTCTGTTTGAGGGATTTTATTTGGACAGAGCTGATGCTTAGCCTTTTGTGATCGGACATTTGTACGTGTTTTATTGCATGTTTGCATGGCTGCATGAAGGAGATAATATAACTGAGAGGCTAGCAATGATGGATTCCTACAGCACAAGGATTCAGGGAGGTCAGGACTGAGGCTACGTCCTCTCCAATATGATAGCACCATCTTTTCTTTTTCCCTGCAGTGACAGTTGTGAGATATTCCCCATCCACAGGAAAGATGCTCTAGCACGGGTGGGAGCTAAGGCCCTGATAGACTGGGCCTCGAGGAGACTTCCCTCCAAACTCCATCCAGGGCACCCCTCCACCCTTTCATCCACCTTCTAGGACACTTACAAAAGACTGGAAAAAAATCATGCAAAGCTGGGGTGGGAAAAGGGGAAGAAATGAACACATCACCCAGCAGAGCAGCATTTTAAAGCCATCTTTCTGCCGTTCTTCACTTGGTGGGCAAAGTTGAGAAGCCTATCACTTTTATARCGATGAAGACAAAAATGACCTGCAGTTTGATTTTACACCCTAATCTGTTCTTTCCTTTGGATAGGAATGGATGTGTTCACAACTATTTTAGTATTTGAGGCATGTTCACATGAAGCAATGTTTACCTGTGGAAAGCTACAAGAACTGGAGAACAGGAAAAGAAAAAGGAAAAGAAGAAGAAAAAAAACCAATAAGATGCACACACACACACAGAGCGAGAAGCCCTTCTGCAAAAACTTTATGCTAAGTTCTACCACCTCAGACCTATTCTTTTCAACATTTACTTGCCAAAGTAAACTACAGTTTGCATTTTCAGTGCTTGCTTTTTTGGCTGTAATTTTTCCTATGCTCACAGCTCGATTCTAAATATATTTGCACAAAGAGAAATGAATGAGTGCCCTTCCTGGTAGCAAATCCACTAACTGTCTCTGCACTTCACCAGGCTGTGAAAGGCAGACTTCACACCAGGAGCAACAGTCCAGGATAAATCAGCCCGTTCACTCATTTCATTCATCTTTGGAATACTTTTGCATGTATTCAGATTGTATCATGGCAGAGAGACTGCTGAAAGCATCTTAAATATTTGCTTTTAATTGTTGGCTTGTAAAGTGTTTGGTTTTAAAGGAGGGAACACGATTACTGAAGGAAATCCAAACAAGCAAACATCAAACTGATGGTAAAAGAATGTTTGAAGGGAATCAAGCAAATTTTCCATGAAGGCATTGGTCCAAAGGCCACTGAAGTCTCAGTAGGCTTTGGATCAAATCCTAAATAGTTTCATGAGTACACACTGGTTTCAGATTTCATCTCTCTACCTCTAGAGATTTACGAATTTTCACAGAGTAGAGAGAAAACCTTACCTTCTGTTCAATACCAGACTGCCTGCCTTTGCTGCAGAAAGTCCTCTTGACAGTGAAAGCAATTGCTTACATGGCAACGTTAGTGTTAAGAGATCATTCTAGAGACTACCATTTTATCTGTCTCTTAATGAGTGGAAGAAGAGTTAGATTGGCCTCAGGATTTTCCTTTGGACACTTTCTAAATAAGGGGATGAGCTTATCAAAACAGACATCAGGGTAAGTTTGATATTCTATTCTTTGCACTGCTAAGTGTGATAAACAACACTAATGATAGCTCTTTCCCATACTGCTTATTAAAATAGCAGCAGCAGGTACACATCTGCCTGTTACTGCAATCCTATCTCCTCTGAGCTGTGGAAAATGTCTCACACAGCATATGTGTGCCTTGCACGCTTAATCTTCACTTCWTCCTGAGGTATAGGGAAGTACTGATCTCCCTTGTTCCAAAGCAGAGGGAGATGGACCRAAGAGGCCAAGAGAGATGGCCAAGGTAACCCAGGCTGTCGGTGATAAAGCAGGTACTTAAATGCAAAGTTTTAGGTTGGCTCTTTAACTTTTGGACTGCTCTTTGCTGCTCATAACAGAAGCAAGTGACAGAAGGAGCACAATAACATTCACTAGCTTAAAAAAAAAGAAAAAAGCATTATTATATAAGGAGATTGGATGGATAATGCAGTTCCAAAGCATGGACATGAACTAATGTCATCAGCATTGGTATAAATAGGGTGTCTGCATTTAATTAATAAATAATAGACTGCAATGCTAATCTCCTTCTGCTAACTCTTTTTCTAAAGGTGCAATCTATTAATCACATGTCACTGCCAGCCTGGTCACTTCTTTTTTTAGATTCAAGACAGAAAAAAAAAAATAGCTGGCAATAAGTGGATCCTAAATACAGTAGGGCAATTGAATAGCACAGCCAGCATTACGATCCACTGCTGATTCCAGTTCTTAGCCACAAGTTTTCCCCTCTAAGGATGGATATAATGCTTTAAAGAGAAAGTGAAGGCTTGCAATGTTGTTAAAGGTCAGCACGTTACTAATATCTTCAAAATAGAGGATTTTTTTCCTCTGATCACTTGCCCATGGAAATTTGATCACTCTAAAATGTGTCCACATGGAATAAGGCCCATTTGTGTGAAACCTGGCTAAAGCAGATGAGGTATTCCCACTGAGAGGGAGAGACATAACTGTCTCAGAGGCATTGGATATATCTCACCAGTTCTGCACTCAGTGAGACTGAGAAGCTAGAAACTCAAGAAGAAAAACATTTGTGTTGATATGGAAATGTGGTAAGGGAGAAATGACAGTGCTGCTCATTCGGGACCATATAGGAGTCATGCAAATTGCTTCCTTTGCATGTGAATATCCACTTTCCAGGAAGCTTCCTGCTCAATACTCTGAATGAATTCCATTGTGTCCATAGACACAATAAGGACTTTTCACCTGTTCAGCTTCAGGATTATCTCCCTACTGTGCCTTTCCTAGACACTTCTTTAGAAAAACCTGGAAAATGTTGCCCCAGGAGGTTTTGTGTGGGAGGGCTTGTATATTTATGTCAAAAAAATCAAGTTTCCATCCCAAATATTTTCATTAGAAAAATATATCCTACCATCTCTAACTGTTACACATAATTATGTGTAACAATAATGTGTCTTAACTTATTGAACTGATTTTCAAAATGATTAAAAGCTTTTCAGAAAGTTCGTCTCTGCATATTCCAACCTGTTTGATATCAAAGTTGTGCTGAAACCTCAAAAGAGTCATTCTCTGCCTAAATTTCTTTATTCTTCAGTCAAATGCAAGTCAGAAGACTCAGCACAGAATATCTGGGTGAAATTTTACAGTCAGTTTATGCAAGAGGTTAAATGAGATCTAACAATTCCTTTTAGATCTAAAACCTATTCATTTTCTTTTAATCTAGCCAGAAACACCAGAAGAATGGCTAGTGCTTCAATGTTTTGGCCTTTCCTCTCAAAGTCCAAACTTCAATAAGAGTCTAATAAAAACCGCATTGCCTGTAATGCCAGAGACAAGTGCTGGATCACACACAGAGATCAAAGAGCAACAGGGATAAATTCAGCTCACTGGAAACTGCAAACTGTACTTGCATCAGGATTTGAATTTCTGTTATGACACAAGATATTAGGCTCTTGTTTTGTTCTACGTGGCTGCAGTCTCTCTGAAGAGTCCCCGATAAAGAGACTGCTGGCATTCAGGGACCACAGCCTTGGTGTTTTTTTCTGCATCCATGTTTCTCCCACAGTACTCATGGGGCTTCATCCCACGGACAGAGCGGCACAGTGGCAGGACTGGCTCCCTCTTGGTGAAGTCTGTCCCTCAGGGGTCTGCTGAACCTCATTTTCTTTCCCACCCAAAGATCTTGTATTCTAAAGACAGCTGCTTGACCTTAGCTGTGTCCAAATACACCAAGAACATTTGGTGTGAGTGTGCAGGAAAAGGCTCCTTGTCAAGAAGGAGGCCCTGCTACGAAGTTGAAGACTGATGTATAGTATTCAGGATGCCACCTGCTCTGTGTTAGAAGATGGGTCTCCAAAAGGAGCTTTCCTTGGAGGCTGTCCTTACTGTTTCCTAATGTTTAGGTATAGCCTAAATCCACAGTCTCTGGCCCTATGCATTAGTTCACTTCCTGCTAGTGCAAACCAGCACAGTGTTTTTTCCTCATATCTGGTAGGAAGTTATATGAGAGGTCTGAATCCAGATACTGCACTTGGTATTATTTYTAGAGAGTAAGTTAGAGGAAAATGTCCTCCTTTTGTTCTGCACTGCGCAATGCACCTGGTGTCATGGTTCGTAAGTCAGTCTCCTAAGCAGTGCCGCAAGATAGATAGTAAATAATTAGATTCCTGATCTATGGAGTGGAGAGCCTGCTTTAGTTCAGTCCAATCTCTAAAGTCATTAAACTCACACTATCTTCATTCCCCCTTGCCTGAGGTTCTGGACCATTCTCCCACCCCTCTTCTTCATTAGCTGTTTGTAATAGTAATAGTCATAGTCATTTGGAAAAAAATAGACAAGAAAGAAACTCATCCAATGTATCTTATATTGTGGCAACATAATTTCATGTTAATTGGACAGCCACTTAGAAGTGTCAGTATTTTGCGGTTTATAATCAATGCATCTGGCCATTCATCAGTGACTCAAGGGATGGATAAAATAAAGATTTGGGGGAATTAATTACCATTCATATAGCAGTTCATTGGTAGAAAGAATTGTACTAGCTGTGACTTCCTACACACTGGGTCGGACACAGAAGAAAGCATCCCTCCATTAAGGCCAATCTTAATATATTTGAGTTACTTATCCTTCATTTCTTACTCTGTTGTAGTTCTACTCACTGGGCAATCTCAACATGTTTTATGAAACGAACCTGCCCTGGCATCTTGGCTGGGGCACATCCCAGTACAGTTCCCACAGTGAGCTCCACCTCTTGTGGGAATGAGTCTGATCTGACACCACTGTAAAAGTGAGAGGAACYAGCTCTACAAAAGCGGCTCAAACTGTTTAGAAGAACATCACTATCTGGGGGAGATTTTCAAAGGGAGTATTTAGACACCCAAGGCCCATTGACTTTATGTGAGATTTAAGCAGTGAAGCACATTTGACACTTGAGTATCTCTATTTATCTAACCAAGTTACTTCTGTGGAACTAATGATTAGAGAACCTGAGCACCTAATAATTTTTTAATATATGTATCCTTGCAAAGATATTACTACTCACCAGGTAGGAATGGAATGAGAAAAATAGCCTGACCCTAAGTAACTTTTCCTAGGTTAAGCAGAAAATCTGTGGCAAGGCAAGAAGTTAAGCCTCAGTCTTCCAAGCTGCAGCCTACTCTCCTGACTAGCGCTTTCCCTTCTTCTGTGCCGGATTAGGCTACGATACTTCAAATACTTCAAATTGAAAAGAAAGGAAACAGTCCCTCACTAATTGAAGCCAACTCTTTATCCTCCCTCGGGGAAAATGTTTCCGTGCAGTGCTGCTTTGAAAATTACCTCTCTACAAATGATATTACAATGGACCATATTCATTTTCCATCACGGATTCCAAAATAGCCTGATTTTAAAGATTAAAAATATTTTTCTTAATTACGAAAACACATTTTAAAGGCACTGATTTTAGGCACTGCTTTTAATTGGAACTTTTTTTTTTCTGAGCTCACTTCCTGCCATGAGAATGGGAGCAGTAGCAAACTGAAATATAAAAATGAAAATGGAAATTGACTTTAAAGAGGAATTAAAACTGATCAATTATCTCTATTGTTCAGGCTGATTGGGATACACCCCCTCCTATTCTCCACCTGACATTATTTAACAAACTCGTTAATGAAGAAAGACACCTTTCCTTTTTAGGGTGAAACCCTAGTGTCTCCTACAATCTGTAGGTTTTATATAGCACTTTTTGTTCATAGATCCTAACTACAGTTGCAGAAGAGTCAAGTATCATTCTTATGATAGATATGGAAAATGGTGGCGTGCAAAGGTGAAGGCTGTGATTCATCTTACCTTTCTTCAGATGTCTAAACGTGAGCTATCTGAATCTGAGTTAATAGAGGAAATTTCAGAGGACCATTTATCCCACCTATCTTAGGATGGGATGAATGATGCTTTGGAGATACCTCTCTCCCTCTGCTGTTTATAGAGGGAGCCTAGAGGACTAACTCAGACTAAACGCCTAATATTTAGAGACTGAAGTCAGATGAGGTGAATCTGGCCAGAAACAACATTTCAACTAGATCTACTTTACTCAGAAACCTAAACTATTTACATAGAGATCTTCTTCCCACAGAACTGGGTTCACGTACATACTGCAACACATATATAGCAGCTGGAATGTGCAGTGTATGCCACAGAGAAAAACTCTCTTGACCTGGAGTATCTTCTGAGTCTCAAAACTTCTTGCGAGCTGTGATACTATACTCTGGGATCTGAGCAGGTTGCGGTGGAAGAGTCTTCTCTGTGAAACTCTCAGGCAGAGTGCAAAGCGTTCAGTACCAAGACTGCAGGGCTGAGCAGAGCCATATTTTAAATGGCTCAATTCTCCATGCAAACCAGGAATTTCCTAGTTCTTACATCGTACTTAAACTCACTTTCTAGAAAGATTTGGGATTACCCAAGAGTCAAAGRTCTCTGCAGCCATGCAACAAACAAGCGGTAATCATGAAGAAAGAGGTACACAGTATTAYGCGCTGAAGAGTGGCATTAGTTTATACTCAGGCAGCACCTTAGACTGCAGTTTAACTGCCTGAACTGTACCAGATCTGGCAACTTATTTACCTAGGGTCAAGTTTTTAAAAGTGATTAAGCACTTGATTGACATTGATTACAGGTGGAATTAGATGAATAAATAAATACATATGAATTGTGTGTGTGTGTGTGTGTGTGTGTGTGTGTGTGTGTGTGTATCAAATGGGTGTGAACACTATAAATTGCCAGAAAGAACTGAAACTCAGACCTAGACTAATGATGGCAGTATAGTCTTGGAGATCTGATAGTCTTTTTTTAAAAAGTTATTGTAAAATAGACCCTTTTTTACACCAATGGACCTGCAACCAGTGAGTTTTTTTGAAAGGAATCCCAGGCTCTTTTGCATTTGTTCTTCCTTCTGTCCTTCTTTGTTACATTGTATTTCGTACCACACTTCATATTAGGAGCTCTGCCTTGCCGGGGTTTTGTACAGCAACCAGAACATGGGATCTTGGGATGAGGAAGGAGGCTTGCTCATGGAATGCTTGGGCATTTTCGTTAAAGTATCACTAGGTAAAATACATACACACACAAATCAGGAATATGGACCACAACAAGCCCTTCATACCTAACCCTCATTGCCCACCATATAGGGGATGTTGGTGTATGGTGCAGAAGGCAACCTCCACTCCAGGAGCTGGGCTTGGACGTAGTGTGATACCATTTCCATGCCCTGTGAATCTCAGACCTAATTCACAAGGAAGAAGCTTGTAAAATCTCAATAAACAAGTGAAATCTGTAAGGCATGTGCATCAGCAACCTTCACTTTCTTGAATACCAGACAGAAAACAGCCTATACTTTGTCTTTCCCCCAAAATACTTCTCCAGAAGAACAACAAAATATTTTTGAAGAAAAGCCCATGTAACCACAACTACAAGTTCGTCAATAGAAAAATACRTAAYAAATGACTTGTTATTTCGACTCTTYTGTGAATCAGTTCATTAGAAACTTCATTTGTCTACATGGATTGCACTTATTCAGCTATATTCTAATAAAATGCACATTGCTTCCAATAAAGGGAATGCATTTGCTATTGATGTGCTATAAACTACTACACAGAGAGGCGTTATTATATCCCTGTGTAATAACAAAGCCAATTATAATGATCAGCAAAACCTTTATAATAAAGTCGATGCATAAGGAGTGATTATCATAATGCATTCTAACTGTTCAGTGCCATAAATGCTTTGCAAATTAATTGTGAAGCGTATCTATAAATGTATTATTAATGCTGTATAAAAACCCACTGACAAGCAACCTTTACATTAAAAAAAGATCCTAGGATTGTAATGTGTCCCCAAGTTCATCTATGAGGTTCAGCTGTATTTACAGAAGTGGAAATTTTTTTTATAGGAGTACATTTCTTATTTCCTTCACTCTCTTTCTCCCATCACATCTTCCATTTTTGCTCTGTTGTTAAAAATGCAGCAAACATCACGGTGCAGTGYGAGGGGCATCCTCACACTGCACTCTAAAGTACTAATCATTCACCACACTGGATTGTAGTCCCATACACATCATTTGGGGCAGAGCTGATGCCTTTCACCRGTGTCTTAACCAGCCCTATGATGCTATCAGCCCAACACGCACGAATTCCAAAGACAGGAGCCACAGAAAGCGAGCAAACAGAAACACAATACAACCTGAACAGGCAATGCAGAAAGGGTGAGAAGGAAAAGGGAGTCAAAACAGGCTGCACAATTGTTTAAAAGTCACGTAATAGCTCAGAAAAASAAGAACCGATAGCAAAACCTCAAGGTGCTGAGCTACCCAGCCTCTCTCCAGACTCTGTTCAAGACTCTGTTCTTTCTTGTCAGCTAACTATTAGGTTAGAGGTGCTTTATGAAAAATGTGCAGTATGTTTTTCTTTTATTTTCTTAATATTTGGTTTTAAAATATTGTCCTTAGGACTTYTGCTAGAACACCATGTCCCATGGATCTTTTCCAGTTCCTATTGATGGGCAACTTTCCACCTTTTCCAATCACGATGGAAAGGGCAGACGTGAACAAGAGTTTGATGTCCCTTACGCTCTTTGCGCAGGTGAATCTCAGCTGGAGCATGTCAGCCCTCAGCAGTGCCACAGAATATAAAATATTACACACTAGGATTTGCCGGAGCCTTTTCTATCCCCCTGAATTAAATTCTACCAGACAGGGCAGAGCAGGGATGAGGTCATCCAGGGCCATTTTGAATTAACAGTTTCATTTGTATACAGTACTGCCAGTTTGTTCTGCCTGCTTGAAAACATGGTCCTGTGAGGACAGCAGAGTGTCAGCTCTCAGGTATGGTCATGTAACCCCGAATTTCTACAATAAACCATGAGATTTTGATCTCCAATTGACTTTAATCAGTCCCATGAAAAACCACAGCTAGAAAAGAAACGATTTCCAAAGGCAATAAAATGCTATTTCCAGATCAGTTTATCCTAGGGATAAAMGGAAAACACTACAGAGTTTAACAGATGTTTGGATCTGAAACAAAAAGCAATGGACAGTTTTCCTTTGAATCCAGTGGCTTTGGGCATTGCTGAAGAAGCCTCCACCACATGCAAAGGTGAAACCGAGCTCTTTCAAAGACTGTGGCAACACGTGCACTGAGAGAAATTAAGACTGTCCAAATCTGGGATAGTATCTTGGTTCTGTCCTGAGCTTGGTGCATCCCAGTTCTCATGGGAAGGAAACAGGACGTACAGGTCAGAAGGGGCCAGACTGATGCCCCAGACTGTGTGATACCTAAATGTGACTTAGGTCGTCCTAGATGCAGCTCCCTTCTAAGCTGGGCAGAGAGGCAAATGCACTTAAGACAACGATAGCTCTCTCTCCAAYGGTATAGCATCTCCATCAGTGACTCCTCTGATGCTGCCCTGCCAATGACACTAAAGATTTTTGTGCATCCTGACACTTCCCCAACCTCTTAGGCCAGAAGGCTGCCCCCCAGCATAATATCAAGCTCTGCCACTTAGGTTCTTACTTCTTCTTTTTTGCTTTGACTCATGAGCTCRTCTTATCCCCTCCCAGTGGGGTTTTAACAGAATATTAGATTATTTTTAAACAGTCATTCTTTCTCCTCTCTCATCACACAGCAATATTGCAACTCAGCACCATTGTGCTGCTTAGTATTGAATATGCAATTAATAGAGAGGAGATATTTGGATTTGGGTGGTGGATTTTTTTTTCCTTCTTCCTRTAAGAAATGAGAAAAACAGCAAATTAATTGGGTTTAGGGCAAATGTCAGGATGAGGAGAAACAGGAGACTTAGGAGGAGGAGTCAGCAAAGAGTTGGAAATCTCCTTTTGAACTGCAAGGGAAGATAATTAGGGAAAGACATCTTGTTGTTGTGGGCAGTAAGAGAAGGAAAAGGGAAAGTGACRTCCTGGATGTGGTAAAAGATTTGTTTACAGAGGCAAAGTATCTTCCAGAAATCTTGATTCCAGATYTTATAAAATGTGAAGATGACTGTGCTTAGAGGAACAGCATCCAGCTAGTAGTGTTAGCCTGGAAAGTGCAATGGTCACAGAGAAGGCTGGCAGATTCTGATGTGCTGCATAACCTTGACAAACCCCTCTCTGTGCTTCCCTTCACTCAAGTTACAAATGAGAAAGGAGAGTCTTAATGGGCTCATGGTGAAAGAGTCTGTGAAAGAGTTAATGGGCTCCCGGGAGATGTTTGTGGAGAGAAATCAGCTTGGGCCTTTCCCTCCATGTGAAACAAGAGTATTAACTGTCTCTTCGGTGTATTTGCCCGTGCTTTCAACCTGCTCCGACTGCAGAGGTGTGGCGACCAGAAAAGAAGAGATGCGAAACTGAAGAAAGGGCTGGGCAGACCATGTGAAGCTATGTTGTAYGGATCACCACCTGGACATTTCCACAGCTTGCTCTCCAGCTTCTCGTTGGGCAAGTCTTTTAAGAAAGCCTCGCAAAGGTATGATACAGGGAATTGCTAGTAAAACAGCTTCCAAAGAGCCTGAACCATCAGGGAGGCTAAGTATGAATCAGAGACGAAAAGGGAAAGGGAGCACAAAGATGCAACACTGAGGTGTGCATACTCGCAGACCTGGGGACTACCCACACACGGGCAAAGCCTAACCTACAGCTGTGCAGACAAGGAGGTGTGTGCTGCCCAAGATGCCCTCTCGTGACTTACTCTCAACTCTCTTCACTACACCTTTCCAGCAGGCAACCAGATTGGTTGCCAGAGTGCTTTTCACTCTTTGAAAAGCACTTCTGAGGAAGAAAATAGGAATACAGGAGGAAATCACTCCACATTTCATTGTTACACCAATGTCTAAAGCCACACTAAGCTGAAGGCAACCAGTCTTGCCTGAGTTTGGCATCCACGTAGGCCTGAACCTGGCTAGTACTTTGATGGGAAACTTCCTGAGATGGTTTGGCTGTCAGCACAGGTCACAGAATTGTGATTAGTTAATGGAAAATAGTTAAATGCAAAATACTTAGTTGGGCTTGGGGCTGTGGTTGTTACAGATGAATTCTGCCAACTGCAAAAGAGAGCTAGAAAGAGCTGGGAATATTCTGGATAAAATAGGAAATAGATGCAGACTTTTTTTCCCCCAAAGGAAAACAGGCCTCAGAAACAGTGGAAAGGCCATTCCGGTCCCATCATCATTGCTGAGCACACAGAATGGAATAAAAAGAAATAAATCATAGTCCATGAGTGTTGCTGCTTACTGCAAATGATTGCTTGGCCATTTTGCTCTGAAGCTGGAATAAACCATAACCAAATAGATAATTTCAGAACACGTTGAATAATGGGTAGAGAAATGATGCAACTTAGTTGACATATAACAGTCCAAACCTTCTAACAGCTGTCATTACGTCCCCCAAGCAGCAGAGAGAAAATAAAAAGACATACTTGTACATGCAGTCCCCCAAAATACACAAATTTGCTTGCACGTGCACATATGCACTCACGCATGCGTACACACACACACAAGCATTTGTAGATTCATAAAGTCTTGCACGCAGAAAACACTAATGTGATGAATTACAGATGCTCCTGTAAATTGCTCAACTCCCTCTCCAGAAGAGAGAGACATTGCAGAGCCTTTCAACTCTAAACTACTTTGGTTCCTTATTTTGTTTCATCCCAAAATATTCTGTATTTCTTCCACAAAATACAGGAGAATCCAGCCAGCTCTCTGAAGCATTTCTTTGTAGAGACATTAGCACTGGGTTGAGGTGGGCACTGCGGGCATCTTTGTATGCCTTCCCTTATGGACCTTCCCAGTCCTTTGAGAGGCATCTGGAAGGCAATGGTGCAGCCAAGCATCACTAACAAAGTACAACTAAAGTAGCAGGAAACTCCTTTCCTTTTAAAAAATGYTACTCCCAGTACAAGCTAGTGGGACCTAGAGGCTGAGTTTATCACAGTTTAGTCCTGCCAGCTGCAGTAAAAGCTGTCTAGTGAGAGATAGAGATAGTGTGGCTAAAATAAGAAATGGCTCCRAACTTTTGCCTCAAACTACAACACACACTTGAAATCTTTCAATGAGTTTCCAAAACTTTAAGTCACTGATGTCTTCAGACTGTTTTTAGAATTGAATATGGCACAAGGAACCAAGAAAAGTCAACAAGACGAAAATAATATCAATTTAATTGGGATTTTTGCTTTATATTTCAAATTCTATGTGGAATTATAGCTTACATCCCTAGAAACATACTGGGCCACCTAATCTATGGCAAAGTTGTTTCTATGAGGTAGAGCTACAATTTGGATAACACAAAGGTCAATGAAAGTTTTGAAATTACCCGTAATAGAGCTAGAGTTTCACTATGATTTTTTTAATAAAATTGTTCTTTTTGTATTTTTATCATGTTCTATCAATTCTATCACTGATAAAATATCTATAAAACAGCAGAGGATTCTAGACTTTCCCTGAGGTATTTGGATCTTCATGAAGCATTTGATAGAAAGAATACCCCAATATAGCATTTTGTTGTTTGAATATACTCACAARAACACATATACACAAACAGACAAGAATGCAAGATGCTAAATTTTTCCATTAATTTAGACTGCTTCCCAAGAGAAATGTACTGAAAATACATTCATTTCTAGTTCCTGTGAGAATACACAAATGTAAATAATRCTAGTTTTTATTGAAAAGGATTGCAGTCTTTGTCCTGCTCCTAGTCCAATATGGGGATTAACAAACAAAATAATAAAAACAGCAAAACTAATGAAGAGTACTCAGAATTTCCACTTTGTTGGGTAAAGTGTAATTTGTTCCAAGCAACATTTTAAAGTCTTCTCTAAATCTAGATTGCCTAATTGTGTAAATTCACTCACACACAGAATAAGTGCTGACACTCCCACTTTTGGTTCAGCTGAGAATCAAGACACAGGAGAGTTTAAAGATCATGAAAACCCAGACTCCAGTCACGAGAAAAAAATGCTGATTTTTTTTTTTTGAGTAAATTCTGGATTCCCATCACCTTCAGGTTTTGGGAGAAGCTTCTGGGAAAAGTCCAGGATTCATGTTTTAGCAAATATGCATGTTTGCCCCTATTTAAAACACAACCTCACTTCCACAGGAACACCACTGACCGTTTACAGTAAAAACCTTCTTGCAGACTACTCAGCTGTTCAACAGCACTGTATTGTCTCTTCCATACTTTGACCTGGCACAAACATCCCCTGTGAGCCAAAAGAAAGGGTCATACTCAGAGTGTGGACACCACGGAGGTTGAAGACTTTTGCTGTACAAAGAGCTGCTTAATCTCCCAAGCCCCCTTTTCCTCTCACATCCCATCCTGATATATGGACTGCGTATAATAAGCTACAACTTAAGTTTCTTTGTTGTTGAAGCTGACCTTTATCTTGCAGCCATAATGAAATCTTTTGATGTGCTCCTAAGATACACTGCCTCCTTTTTAGCATTCTGCTTGCCSTGCCTGCTTTAACTGGTGGGCTCTTGAAGGCAAGTTTTCATACAATGCCTCCCTTGGGTGCCAATTGTTCTTCTCTCCCACAGTTGCCCTTGAGTCATGCTGCCCTGGAACATCTCCAGCCCATAAGCAGCTCGTCAGTGGGGAATTAGGACAACRTGCCTTTCACGCCAATGATGAACACACCAGCTTGGCCCCTGCGTTATGTTCATCACCAATAGCAGGAATACAGAAGTGGAACGGGTGACAAAAGAAGAGGCTTGGGTGTGCTGGGGGGATAATTAGCTAAAATGCAGTGGAGAGGGAAACAGTGGTACGATAGGCAACATGGAATGAAATAGCCCCTAGAGCCCTTTACAGTTCAAACTACCCCTCCTGAAAGCAGTTTCTTTTAGCAAAGGAGCCTGAAAATCCTTTCCAGAAAGCTAGGCATGTGCTCTCTATTAGTGATTTGCATTAAAAAAAAAAAAAAAAAAAAAAAGAGTGATTGGGAGCTACACAGCCTGTAGGCACACTAAGCAAATTGGCCAGACTAATTATTATTTTTTGGTATGTCTAATTAAATAGACAAAAGACCCTCCCTTCACTCTCGCTGTCTGCATGAGCTCTACTGGAATGTGTGTAATGTCCCCTCATTTGCCTAGGCAGCTGAGCCTTTCCCTTTTCCCCAAGGAGATCATCCACTGACAACTGCCCATGGCTTACCCACTCCTACTCACATATWGGAAGGGAAAGTGGGTAAATTGATCTGGTTCTGCTAAAAACCGCCGGATGATGCTGTGYGATGCGACGTGCCTTTGCTGCAGGTTAGAAAGGTGCTGCGGCCCTTGGTACTTGCCATTGTAGGGCCTGTCAAACACTTTCTGCACACCACTAGCCCAGTTCCCCTGAATTTACTTTACAGGGATTCCAAAAGCACAWTATTTATCTCCGAGTTTTCTGGCATTTCTCCAGTGTTCAGTTCTTCCTCTAATCTGCAATTGCACTGCACCACAGCCCTTCCTTATAAAACCTCTGTCAACCTGCTGGTTTCACCATCCGTAACACCAACCCTTTAACTACAAACTATGTACAAAGTCTTCCAATGACTTGAGTCACTGGAGAGTTTCAGCCTCACACTGATGCAGTCAAAGCCTCTGGAATCCAAACCTTTCAACTGAAAAAGAACGCAATTTCAGTGCCTTTTGTCTGGGAGGCACTTACTCCTTTTAAGTAGTTGTTGCTGGGGATTTCCACTAATGCCAACACAAAGATAATAGTCATATAAATGAGAAAGAGTCTATGTCTTAGAGTCTATGAGTGGAAATTAGAGAGTTTTCACACATTTAAGAGCAAAATCATTATTAAATGACAAAATCTGCTCCTACACTTATATGACATATAAGCACTAGTGTTTTTACTGAGTATATGGACAAAAGCCTCTCTTTTTTGTTTCAATCAAAGAGATAAGGCTGGAGAGGAAGTTCCATGTCATTATATACATATGTACATATATTTTTTATATATATATATATACACACATATATATTTTACACACACATATGTGTGTACACACACACACACACAGAGAGGTATCAGAAAAACAGAATGATAACTCGTCCTCCATAACTGACCACCTCACATTTATCTCAGTGAGCTCCAAACTTGATCTGACAAACAGGCTCCTACTCCTATTTGAGAAGTATGGCAAAGTACCATCAAATCAGTTCTAGTAAAAAACTTTTCACAGGAAACACCTTATTGCTGTCAATCTGTTGAATGGTCACTGAGCAAAGGCTTCCAGATCCACCACACAGGATGGAAAAGCACAAGGCCTGATCTCGATGTCAACTACACCTGTGCTGTGCAAATTCTGAATAACTCCCTTGGACTGAGAAGTCTTCAGCTTCCACAACAGGTTTATCTAGATAAAAGCTCGTGCAGAAAAATCTGCTATTACAAAATTTCCTTCTTCCAAAAGCAGAATTACTTCAGTTCAAGCAGAAACAACACAGTCAGAAAAATGGTAAGATACTTGCTTTATCCTACCCAAATTAAACACCGCTGCAGCTCAGCCTAACGCAGGTCTGAAAAACCTATGATGCTGTCACTACCGTTAAACTTTGTTAAGTCAGTGCCTGATGCTTCACTTCTTAACGAGGCAGTTATTTGTTTCCCAGGCAATCGCTGGCACCTGCCTGCCTTTTAAAATCAAATAATAATTGAATATGAGGAAAGCGAGACGAAGTAAAGGAGATTTAATAAAGAGAATCTTTGCTGCAGAGGGAATTTCTTTGGCAGTGATTAYGTTACTAATTGATCAGCACATTGCCTGAGAGAAGCCAGAGACAACAATTATACTTAGCACTATGGCTGAAAGCAATGCAGTCAACTACCTCCTCGGCTTTCGCTGTCCGCTGGTTTCACCTGGATTGGTCTGTTCATCTGTAAGAAAAAGAAAAGAGACACACACAATTAACAGCGGAATCAAGCATTCATATTCAGATGTTGGGTTTTTTTAATTTTTTTTTTATGCAATGCATCTAAATTAGCAGTAGGGTTTATTCCATGGGAGGAAAAACAATCAGCAAGCAAGGAAGTGATCACRTAACATAGGGTGCTAAAGCAACTTCTTGGTCTGAGGTAAATCAGTGTCACCTCATTTACTAGACAGAGGCTCTGTTGAATCGCACTGGGTAAGGGACCTCTAACTCTTTTCACACAGATCATGAAATTTTAAACATAACTTTTAAAATTTCTAATACTTTCCTCTGGTAACACTACTGTGTTAAAACAGAAATGCTTTGTCAGAACATTGGGTTCAGTGAAATTTTAATTGAAAAGTTTTCTTGAGACTGGCATGGTGAAATTAAGAGGGAAAAGKGATTTGTATCTGGGGAACAGGACTTGGACTTGGTTTGTTCACATACCACAAGAGTTCTGGCTTAAGGGGTGCTGGAGGAGGATCAAAAACCTCTCCCTCTGTTGCTTTTTCAAGTTTCTTTTTTTCCACACCAGAACATAAGCAAACATCAAAACCTTGCCATTATGCTGTGAAGAGGATTTATGTCTTCTGACTGGTTTTTGTCCCTCTGTCTCTATAACAAAAGCACTGGGGACTATAACTGTCTCCGGAGCTACTCTCTCCCAGGAGAGGGAGCAGCAGATGTCCATGATTATCTTGACTGGTAATGCCTAACACAACACAGGTGATCTGAATCATCATCTTTTCTCCCCATCTCTTTAAACAACTTTTCCTTTGCTACAGAGCTACCTGTTAGAGCCTCTCTAAAACTTTTTTAGAGCCTGAGGCAGAGGGTGCTGTGCTATACCAGCATATAGTGGTCTCAAATGCTGTCCTGTAATTCCCTGYAAGTCTGTGGGCAGACCTCAGATACAGCTACTGGTGAAGCAAATGTGAAAAAAACACCACACTGAACAGATAGATAATATTCAAGGTGATTTTTATGGCATTTACATGGCATTCACATTCTAGTATAATCAGGCAAGAAAGTGTAACAGTTAAGAAAGGGATACGTCTGGAAGCCTGGATCTCAGCTTCTCCAAAGTTTGGAAAGCTTCAGATATGAAATTTCTGTTCAGTATGTTAAAAGGTAGAGGGCAAATGAAAAGCACAGTCCACACAAAGCTGTTTCCCCTACACATAACATGTGCAAACACTGGAAATATTAGAGTTAGATCAGCTAGATTTTTAATGAATAGATCAGCTAGATTTTTAATGAAAGACTTGCAAGGTTTTTAGTTGGCATGCCCCATATCTAGTTAGTACTGTCTATTGAGTACTCAGAACATTTTACTAGTAGTTTTTAGCATCTCCGTGCTTCTTCAATCTTTCTGTTACCTTGGAAAGCAATAGAGGTGATTCT
>NW_028186901.1:830102-832762 GCF_003343005.1 Rhea americana
AATAAAAAGTTATCAAACTGCCTGACAAGTAGGTTAGGATGATGGAGGGTCTATCAGATCCTGCTGCATTGTTGAGCGGAGATGAAAATGTASTTAGCCATAAGCTGATTACAGGTAGATTCATACTCCGAGAGAAAAAGATCTCTTCCTTTAATCTTCTGTCTTGGAGCTCAATGGCTCCAGACACTGCTGACCAGATTCTTCTCTCCTATACTCCTGTTTCATCCAACAAACTAAGACAGTTTGTTGGCTAAGGTAAGAGAACCTGCCATTGGTGGACATTAYACCTTGTATCAGCCCCTGTTTATGCTAATGTAAAGATCTGTGGCTCACATGCAAGTATCACAAATATTCGCACAGCCCGTGGCAATGTATTTGGCAGGATGGACATCTAGCCATATATCTCCTGTAACTATGTGTGAGCAGCCAGTTGTTGCATTTAAAGAGCTGTTTCTCATGAGGAGGAGGTGATCTATGTCATATAACTCCAACTGTCTAAAAAGTGTAATCCTAAGATTGGTGTCTGAGATGAATGGGATGAGTGACACTCTGCAGTGCCTTCTCCTCTCCACTGACCATGGTTAGTCTACACAGTAAGTTTAGAATTAGTTAGGTAAAACAAATCCCATCTTGGTTCCCATGCCCAGAATATTGGAATCAGATGCMCTCATTTACTGTGTTGTAATTTCCCCCAGGTGTTCAACCACTACTCTGGTTTGAGTTTACAGCAGGCTGGTGCTGACACCATCCATGCACCATCATCTGACTCAAGAGCTGTTAACTTTTGACAGCTGCACTCAGTCTTTACATTATGAGTTCCTAAYGTGGGCACTACAGCTAGTTGAACACTGACGGTCAGAGGAGGGTGAAAAGTCCCTGCTGCTCACTACAAAACAGCTAGAACCTGTGTCCCAAACAGTTAATAAGGAGAGACAGTCCCAGTAGCTAGGAATCTGCAGGAGGTGTGCTGCATACAGCCCTGAAAGGCAATGTCTGGAGTCCAGAATGGACACAGCCTTGCAATGCAAAACACTCCATACTCCATACCAGTTTAGGAGCTGATCTGAAGCCTGCTAAAGGCAAGGTGAATATCCCCACTGAAGTTGAGTAAACTTTGGATCCAACCCTTGGAAAAGCTAGAAAGAGCTCTTCCCACTYGTGAAGAGCTAGATCTGATCAGTTTGCAAAAAGGCAGAGGAAAGCATYAGGCCCTTTAGCAAAATCAAAGGAAACTAACACGTGGGTCATCTGTTTTGGGGACTGGGGCATGAGGGAGGAAAAGAAAGGAAACTGTAAGAAAGGGAAAGAACAGAACATAGGAAAAAAAAGCTAAGGAAATTAATAAGTAAAAGGCTAGTATAATTTAATGTACACTATGATTTATAAACTTGACAATTTCTTTATAGACCAAAGAGAAAGTACTGCATGCACGGAGCCCATAATACAAATTGAGATCATCTTGACATGAAAGACACCAATTACAGGGAGAAACATTGAGAGGGAAATAATTAAGTTTCCTCTCTCCATCTATAGAATTTTATTTTTTTTTTCCTTACGGAAAGACTCTGGGAGCAAGGAGCCAGCACAGGGAGSAGGGAAGTGCAGAGTAGGGAGATACAAAATGGCAGAAAGATGCACRTTCCCCAGCCTGGGGAAATACCTGCTTAGAGAGGAGGGAACTYGGAGGGCTGCACAACTCCGAGCTCTCTGCTTATTCTGCAGCTGGGGATTGTCAGGGTACTACTGCAGAGAAACAAGGAGGTTGCACTGCAAACTGCAGTCCTCGGAATAGCGTCTGAGGCAGCAGTGTTTTACATATCTTTAATATGGCACTGTGTACCACTGCAGCTGTGACTTGGCCCYATTGCATGAGGGAGAGTTATAGCTCTTTTTTTTGCACAAATGCCAGGAGCTGCTAGGTTGATGAAGGAATTAAAACTTGACATGTGCAGCACTTCTCGTTTTTGTTAATCCTTTACACCTTTATCTCTCTGGAAAGCCACCTTTACTAACTTTTGCACACTTTGGGCAAGATCCTACTTGTTACCCTTCAAACATTTCATTTTGGCTTTTCCCATTTTYGCCTAAAACCAACCCATTCAAATAATGCCAAATGCCATCTTCCCATGTCAGGTTGCCACTTGCCCCACCTACCCCCAGCCCAATCCTCCCTGCAACTAGAAATGCGACATCATTTTTCATGTCCAATTACAGCTACCGTGGTGCCACTGTTAAAAGACAGCGCAGGTACTCCTGTCAGAAAGGGTTTGAGTTACAAGAAGCGATGAATTACAGCAAGCCCTTTTTCAATTCTCTGCAGAAATGAAATGTCAGAGCTTGCTGCTGTATTTTTCTCAGCACCATCAGCTACAGGCCACTTCAGGAATTAGACAAGGGACAGATGCTTTTCTGCATCATGATTTTTTTTCCCCTCCTAAGGTTGCTGTTTTCTCCCCCACCAACCTTCTTCTGTTCCCTCTGGCTTTGAAATTAATTTAGAGTAGATAGAAGGATCACTTGGGAAAGAAGGGCAGAAAACAGAGACAGCTGATTTCTCACTGTCTCCATCTTTCTTTTTCTCACTGTTCCTATTATCCTTTCCTTTCTTGTCTCACTCACTCTTTCATTAGTTACTGGTATGCCTGGATCTTCTAGTCAGG
>NW_028186901.1:832894-855702 GCF_003343005.1 Rhea americana
GTGAAAAGAGAAAGGGGCTACTGAGGATCACTGCAGCAGCACTAATGTAAAGAATGTAAGGTAAAGAAGATGATGTCCAAGGCAGAAGAGATTTCATTCAGCTGTGTTGGAGCTAATCTGCTGGTTATGCTTAAGGAAGAAGTCACTGCAGTTGACTAAAAGGGATTCTAGAGCTTGTATGATGTGTGAGACTATGGAGAATGACTACAATGATCATCCACCTATCTAATAAAAATAAGAGAGCTTTCCATCCCTTCTTACAAGGCTTAAGAAATTTCATCATTCCCTAAGAAGCAATCAAGGTGTTTTGATTAAGGCTTTAAGTTAAAAGCTGCGATCAAAAAGTTCTTCATTGTCTGGTGTTTCCGAAGAGCCACTCTGGTAAGGTGGAGAATGCCAAGGTGTATACCTCCAACAAGGTCTATTTCCAGCTATATGCTGGCTTTCTGCACGAATCTGGACATATTGTATCTGTTTCTTTCTTAGCTTTATCTTCTATAAAATGAAGATTACTGCATCTGTGCAGCTAGTAGATTTTGGGTTGTCCCATGGAAGAAAATCTTATCCCAGGACAGCTCACTTCCTGAAAATGCCATGTAGTTCTTAGTGATCTCATGGCATAGCATGGATGATAATCAGAGCCAAAGGGAGTTAAGTAACTGCCCTTAAATTTCCAGAAAAATACWGTTATTCCTCTTTCTTCAGTTGGAAAGGTTTGTCTGTGCAGTTCAAAAACACAAAACAAAACAAAAGAACCCACAAAGAAGAATTTCCCTTTACCACTCCTGCTAACCATTTGTGGGTCTGCCTTATACACAGYAGCAATCCCACTGAAATCAGGACAGCTACTTATGTGAGTAAAGGTATTGGCATGAATGTGTGCTGGTAGGAGTGGGTCATAAATTTTAAAGCATTGAGCAAAATCTAGTTTGATTGAAGGCCCTAAGGAAATGCAAAGTATATTAGTGTCAAAGTTGGAAAGGCCAAGAAAATCACCTACAATTGAATTGTGTGTGTGTAATTGCAAAGTTCAAGTAAATCACTCTATACCTGATTCTGAGTGACATAATTGAATTACAGTGATCTAAACTAGATAGCCAGGAGAGTGAATCCAAAGCAATCTCCTCTCTGAAGAAAGAAATAAACTCAGGGCCCAGATCCTCAGCTCAGGGAAATTTCAATGAAAGTTACAGAATCATGAAAGCTGCTTCAACATATCTGAGCTACACAGCTAGTCTTCTCTATTCGTATATCAAAGTATATCAAAGCCCGGTTCTGGGCTCTCCAGTACAAGAGAGACATGGAGCTACTGGAGAGAGTCCAGCGTGGGGCTACGAAGATGCTCAGAGGGCTGGAGCACCTGCCCTATGAGGAACGGCTGCGAGAGCTGGGCCTCTTCAGCCTGGGGAAGAGAAGACTGAGGGGGGATCTGATCAGTGTGTACAAGTACCTGAAGGGAGAGTGTCAAGGGGACGGGGACAAACTCTTTTCAGTTGTCCCGTGTGACAGGAGAAGAGGCAATGGGCAGAAACTGAAACACAGGCAGTTCYGCCTGACCGTGAGGGGGAATTTCTTCCCTGTGAGAGTGACGGAGCACTGGGACAGGTTGCCCAGAGAGGTTGTGGAGTCTCCTTCTCTGGAGATCTTCAAGACCTGCCTGGACGCAACCCTGTCTACCATGCTCTAGGTGACCCTGCTTGAGCAGGGAGGTTGGACTAGATGATCTCCAGAGGTCCCTTCCAACCTTACCGATTCTGTGATTCTGTGAATAGAGGTAAGTGACGTGGTTGCATCAATTGCCATGTGAATCCACAAGCATACTTGCATGTTGGCAATGCAAATTGATACAAAACATGTTGGATTAATGAAAAAGCAGGCAGAGGAAACATTTTAGAAAGTTTTGGGGAAACTCTCCCCCCCACAAACACATTGGCTTGCCTTAGGGGTAATGAATTGCATCTGAAATGACTCTATCCCAACCTTTATTTGCCTTGCAGAGACTCTTAATTCCTCCCTACCGTCTTCTCCCCTGATGTGATGTGTGGCATAGACATGCACTCAAATGGATGAGAAGACCTAAAATGGGAAGGTATGAGATATGGCAAAAATATCTTGAAGGGTCTGACCTTTACAAATCAGTCACTGCTCTGGTGCCTACCCCTGAGAATGATTGCTACCGGCCATCCCTGCACTCCGAGAGTATTTTCTATATATCATATAAAACACATTATAATCCATCCATCTAACTATCGATTCATCTTTCCACTTGTCTTATGTATATAGATGAACCTAGAGGGGCCTTAAGTTCAGTTCAGGTTCATGCAGAGAAGCCTGTGGCTTGTAATCCAAAACTTCCTCTCTGCAAAACAGTTTTGGCTCAAGTCTGAAGAAACTGCCRATCTTATTATTAACAAAATAAAGCCTTTGAAATACCACGAATCCTTCGTTTTGTTCTTGGAGAAGTTGAACCTGTGGGTTTCAGCTTCACAGTGCCTCTGGTTTCTAAATGAAGTGGGGAAGGGTTAAAGGGCTGACAGATCTCAGCACTTTGTAGAGGAGCACAGAGCTCGGCACATTTCAGGTTCCAACAACAGGAACAAAACAGGATGCTTGGAACAACAAAGCCTTATTTTCTGGAGCAAGAGAAAAAGCACTGTTTGTTTTTTGAGTATTTATAACTTACTTATAAGTACTGTTTCATATGCAAATCTGCTTGCAAGAGAGCCAAGTAGGAGATCTGTCTAGAGCTCTGCGCAGTCGCAYGTTATAAATGATGGTGGCTAGATCTACATTCACCTGCTACGATGTGTCACAACACACAGAGTATGCCCTAGGGTACTGATTCCCTGCTCATCCAGATGGGCATGTATTTGTATTCAAGGCTCTTGCATGGCTTGTGCACTTGGTCTTACTTCCTTTAGAAAGGAGGGGGGCTACTGGAAGCCTACTTACRGAGTAAGCACACAGCTAAGTGTACACTGACAAGGAGGAACTTGGAGGCACTTTTAGCTTTGGAAATGTGTCTGTAGTTCCTAACCCCTTTGCACATGTGAGAAGTCCCTGGGCATTCAGTGGGAATGCAAAGAGTGCCAGGACTGGTCCTTTGGTGATGCTAAGTTATATACAAAAACCTATTTATCTGAAGATCCTGACAGCAAGGAGGTGCAAGTCTGGAASGGACACTTGACTCATTAAATCCAGTTTCTTGTTGCTACCGCAAGGAATCATGATACGAAGTTCTGCTCATAAATGCAYCAAATTCTCAAACAAAACTAGATAGGTCTTCTGATACTCTTTTTTCTCTACTTCCCTCATACAACTAGGAGTAAGTTTTTCTATAATCTCTTCTGTTATTCATCTGTTTGAGTTTATTCCAAAATAATGTATATCAAATTTTAAATGTGCCCAAATCACCTTTTATCTAAAAYAGTTCTTCTCTATCCCTGGCATTTTCTATTAGCCAACTTTGCAGACATTCAGTAGAGAGTAATCATACTCTCTCTTAGCCTAGATCTTGTGATCCCAAGCAAGCCATACTCCTTCAGGGTAGATAACCAGTTCAATCATACATGTGAAAGTAGCCCATACAGATACAATCAAAATAACCTTAAAATGGCCAGCATGGCTAACAAATAATAGAATCAAAATGACAACACAGAACATAATGAGTGACGTGAGTAGGTACAAAGTGTCCTAGACCCTTTGTACCTAGAGCTTTGTAACATGCAGTCAGGTAATTGTGGTTGTAGAGTTATCTGTGCCTGAACTGGTTAATATAAAGCATGCTTAGCACAGAACGTTTATTTGGGTTATCTCATAGCTACTTCTCATGTTGATCCGCTCTGAGTTTCACCAGGTGTGCACCAACACTGCCTRCAGCTGGTACTCATCCAGGTTGCTCTTTTGAATCTGCTCACTAGCTACTTTGGAGAGGAAGTGCAAAGAAGGGGAGAGGATAGGGTGTTAGCTCCATATGGGGCATGTCATGATTTTGTGTATGTTGGGTCCACTCCACAGAGGCCAGAGGCCAGAGTGGACGTGAGTGGGACAGGCAAGCAGGCCAGGGAGACAGGTGTTCTGCTCAAGGCATTATAGACATAACCTCTGCCCCCTCACTTAGAGAGGAACAGATGTTCTAGTCATTTTCTTATCTTRAGCCAATAACCTCTGGCTGTTGGCACTTTCCTGCTGTATTCATCATTTTCTAAGCTTTATCTCTTCTTCTGAAGTACGACCCAAATGTTGCTTTTACCACTGATGGTTGCTTGGCTTGACTTTACCGACTTTAGGCAARGCCAAACTCCCATTGACTTTGGTGCTTTGAGTTCAAAAGGAGCTTGGCCATCATCCACCCAAGAAGATTAGACCTTCTGTGCTTGTGTCTTTGTATGCCTGGACACAAAGATAAGAACCACAGCTAGCGTTTCTGCCCATGGAGAAATGCTTTCCATGGCTGTGCCTTTCAACAAAAAAACGAGTAAGCAGTGTAAATTAACTAGCTGCTTTCACCCACCTCTAGAATCATGAAACTAAAGCTCTCTCACTGGTACAGATGTGCAAGAAGCCTCAAGGCCTGAACTCAACCACAGTATCCCCAGGAACTGAAGGAGRGTATTATAGCATTAAAATTGCAAGCAGTGATTTTCTTGGTATCAAAGTGATGCTGCTCCAGTATTGGTCTTGCTTTCAAGAGGAACATGTTCTCACTCTCTTCTTCCTAYCTTACTTTCCCCTCTTCTAAGGGTGAAGTTGGAGTATGGAGTATGTTTGCTGCAGGATGGAAGCTCACAGTTTATTACCTCTATCCTGCACCCCAGCAATGCTAGACTTTCAAACTTATTCCACATGGGAAGCTATGGCATTTCTGAAGTATAGGGGCTTCTCTCACACAGGATGCTGCTATCATGGTACAGCTGTATCATCCCTTCAATTGCATCAATGTACAGGTATGGTGTACTTACTTTGAGATAACATGAAATAAGCCTTGTTCAAGAAGGCAAAACAAACAAACAAACAAACAAAAAAACACAACAAAAACCACACACAACTCCCCCACCACCCCCGAGAACTATGCCACCTTCTCCATTCATTCGTCTAAACTGATTTGAAATCACACCTCAAATCAGATGTGTGAAAACCTTGTCTAGAGATAACCCCCTTAGCTATGGACTAGATCAGGGCTGCAGTTCCTGAAGGAGCTGGCAAAAATGAGAAACAAACAAACAAACAAACCAATAAATGAACAAGGAAAGACTCGGGGAAAGAGTAAGACTATCTTAATCTTGACAGGGCCCTTTTAAGGGAAATCTTCTATGGAAGGGCTTAGAGAGGGCATTAGTTTTTGCTTCAGTCCACTTTCACAGCACAGAAATACATATTGGAGAGTGTTTAATGTCAGCTCTGTTCCTAATAATGAAAGAGTAAGCACAAACAGGATCCCTAAAAACATTAGCACAGCCTCCAAAAAAGAAGAGAAAACAAAAATCCTTAGCTTCCCAAATGCTTCTCTAATTGGCAAAAGCATGGATTTCTTTCTTCTTCTTCTTCTTTTTCTTTTTTTTTTTTTTTTTAAACAAAACCCTTCAATCTTTGAAAATTCCAGTTTAAAACAAACCTTGGGCCAGATCCTGCCCCAAGGCATGTAGGGCTGCATCTTCATCAGGAGTAACTTGACATAACTCCTCCAAAGTCAACACAGTCCCCCATGCTGGTTTCAGCTTGTTCAGAATCAAGCCCTCTGACTTGCGAGGAGCTTCCCCTCACCCCTATCGATGTATAACTGGTATCATCTGGTTCTATATTTTGACAATTATCTATAGCATAATTACTAGACTGATGAGTATCGCTGATTAATTATGCCATCTTTCAAAGTTGATCTGGGTACTTAAAACAAACAAACACCCTGGTTGGGTAGCAAATGTGGTTTCCTGCATCTCTTCCAGCCGGCAAAGACTCGCAATCTCATTCCACCACACAGAGATGTGGTCTGAGACTCCCCGGGATTCGCTTCTGATCTGTCATTCACGTGGGGCTGGCTCTTGTCTAGTCTCTGACTGCACCCTCCTTTCCCCCTGCCGAATGATAAATATTTCCTCTCTGCTGAGGACTGTCCAACAAGAGCTATGCCTGATCCTAATGCTTCACTGATGCTTTCCTCCTCTATCTAATTATGCTCAAACATTGCCTTTCTTTCTTTTTCTCCCTGAACAACCTCTTTTTTTTTTTTTTTTTTTTTTTTTTTTTTTTTTTTTTGCATCAACATGTACCAAAGCATTAAACAAGACATTCCATTAATTTCTTCATCATCATAACTTAAGCCTGGGACATACCCTTTAAATATTCATTCAGCTATGAAAACTGGGCATTAAAATTTTAATAATGTCAAGCTCATTTGAACTGAGCTCCTAGGGGACCATTACAATACAATTAGAATAAATATGATGATTGATTTGGTGTAAAGGTTCACCTGTCCACATCTGTTAGTGGCCGGAATCAGCAAGCCACCTCTGGCATCACAGCTGATAGCTCAAAGTTATTTACTCCCTTCTCCCTCGCCCCCACTGGCGTTTCACTTGGTTGCTACCTCAAACCCCTACCTTGCTTGCATAGCATGTTCAGCTTGGATAATGCTGGAAGAAACAAAGCAGAGAGGCTTCATCAAGAAGAAACAACTCATTCGACAGCATTTTCCTCCCTCCTCCTCTTTCTTGTGCTGTGGCATTTGATTAAAGACAGAGCGTTGATCAGAGCCACCAGAAGTTCAGCCATAAACTTTCAGGCAGTATTACCCATTAACCTTTTTACAGTATGTGTCTGAACTCCCAGGGTCTGATTCTTCTGCGTGGATCAGGAGCACATATAAGTGAGGTTGACATGTTTGAACCATCACAGAGAAGAACAAGGCTTGCTGCTTTCTGGCAGCATCATTCCAAAATCACGGAAGAGAAATATTTTCAAGATGTGACATTGAGAATAAAAAAACACAGAGAGGGAAATCAAGCAAGAAATCACACAATTTAAGGAATCTTCTGTTTCAAACGCAGACTGTTCTCAGATATACAGAGAGATAATTAAAAAATTCTGGTCTGCTAGGTGCTGAGTGTGTTTGAAAATTTGGGCTAGACTGAACTGTTCCCACAGTTTGAGTTAGATGCTGCTACGTATGAAATAAAAGAAAGCAGAACCATGGCTACCGAACTAATCATGCACTTTTTAGATGATCTCATTTAAATAAACTACCCCTCCATTCTTTGAATTAGAGTACAACACAAACCTCTCTATATTTAAGGCAACCTTGACATAATCTGCTTAAAAGCATTACCAGTGTTTCTGTCTTTTGAGACTTGATCATCAATTCTCTTGCATACATGGTTTCTCAGCTTCTGGACACAAGTGATTTTTAAACAACAGTTTTAATTCCAGAAGAAAAGAAAATTCTTTGTGCTCAAAATATAGCTCAAGGTATACGAATACATGGAAACAAAATCTCTCTCCTATTTTTATTGCCATATCATACATGATTGCTCAAGATATAATTTCTGATTGAAGCAGCTTTACAATAGGCAATACAGTTTATTAGAAGCATTATTTGCTTTTCTCTGTTTCAGGTTGTTTCTTTCATCTCTGTACTTTGCTTATAATGGATACTGATTCTAAACCTGTCACTTTCTTTTTCAATTTCAAATCAATTCCAGTTCCTGTTTCTCCTCATCACCTCTAATTCTGCCGTATTTTTTCAAAGCCAATAAAAATACTTACAGCTTCCCAAGAAACTTTTTCTGCTGAAAGTTAAATTAAACTGAAAAAAAATTAACCTTGATAAAACACAGATGCTCCTACATAAGGCTTCAGACTAAAATTCTTACATTTAGCATTTGGTCTTACTGTCAACATTTCATCATTACTTCTGTATGGATGGACTTAGCACTTTATTTAGCAAGGAAAAAAATAACAGAAATATACTCCCTCATGACAGCAGTTATGATCACTTGGGATCAACAGGTCTGTTTTTAATATGGAATATTGCTCTCCAAGAAGCCCTTTGTTCTCTGTTTTCCCACCAAGATACTTCTAACAATATTTTTTGTTCCATTTATAGAATACTGTTCAAATCTGAATCTATTTATCCTTGCAATCTTGGCATGCAATATCACAGTTACCCCATGAGGAAACTGCAGGTCTAGTTAGAAATGCTGCTGTGGAAGGAATGACCACCCTTGGTACTTGCTATCAGACCACAGGACTGAGGTGACATAGGAGAACTTGTGGGTGTTTTTTGCCTGACAGTGAAAAATGAAACTTGCTGGGTTAATGATGGAAACATACTGGCACTACATTTCAAACCAGGCCAGTTTGATTCCCCAAAGTATCTTGAAACACAGCATATCMACTCCTGACTACTACAAAAGGCCGTTATTCAAGTTGCTTCAGTATAACAGGTATAAGATTTCTGCAACCCACAAAGAAATAAAAGATGATTTTAAAAGAAGCTCAGCCCATTGCACRCTATGATACTGAGACCAGAAAGGGAGTAAATGGTCACTTGATGGAAGTGTCTCACAGGGAAGAGAGTGGTCTTGAAAGTCTGAACCTGACTTACTGTGAACACAGAGTGTGCAAAGATACATCCCTGAACTCTTTCACAAGACTGCTACCTATCATCTCCTCCCCCACTAAGTTTCCTCCAAGGAAGAAGGGGTTAGTTAGTAATCTCTGCATTCAGTGCCACTGTGAGGATTAATTAGATATTATTCCTACAGAACTGTAAAGTTGTAAAATGCTATATAAGCTCTCAGTGTTATTACAACGTGCCATACTAGGTATAACGTATACCACTGCAATATTGCCCCTTGGTTGTTCAAGACTACAGAACCGCTGCTTCTAATTGAGTTAATGGCTTCATAGGTTGGTAATTTAATAAAACAGACTGCTTAAACCAGCAAGGTTTTGATTAAACGGGGTGTGTGCAAAGGGGAATTTATATTTATTAGAGCGTCCATAAATCCAAGGTATCAAGGCACAGATAATGCCAGTATAATAGTCAATTATATTGAGAGGAAGGAAGGATGGAGTTGGAAGCCATCTTGGGCAGTGGTGTCAGGCACAGCTGAAGTCAGATACGCCGGGCTGGTCTCAGGAGTATACACTAGCAAGTGACAGCTTGCACATACAGATCAGCCACGGTGCTTCTTCTGCCACTCACAGTAATTTTTCAGGGACACCATATCCTAGATTATCGTGCCCCTTGCCTGTCTACAGGGAGCAACTATATTGGTTCTTTTCAGCCAGTCCTACCCCTCCTCTGCCCTTGACATATCTCTAATACTGGAGGGAAAAATGGAAACCTGGGGAGAGATCCTATTTACTTAACACAGGGACTTCACCTGCACCTAAACTGCAGTTGTCTCATGAAACTGCCTTCCTGAAATGAGCATCCTTTCTTGTCAGTGAAGAGAAAGAGGCTCCTTTGGAGACCTCCAGAGGGAGCTCTTGTCTGCCTAAATTTAGACATCTAAATTAGGCAGACCTAATTTCCTAGATGGAGAAATTAAGGGTTTACTCTGCAAAGCCTGCTTCATTAGGAACTTAAAATGCATGCAACAGTTAGTTACTTCAGCATGCAGACTGGATCACACCTTTGACTTCAAAGATTTTCTTTCTGCAGTGATCCTGGATTGTGTGAAGAGCTCCAGCTGGTTCCACTGACTGTTGGAGTCAGTAGGAAAAATCCACCACGAGCTTTGAGGAGCCAGGGAATGAATCTCTCCATCTTGGCGRTCTTCCTGCCTTTCTGTGTTATAAATGCCAATTCATAGCTGTTTCTGTACTACGGAGAGTTAGCAGGTTTGTTCTTGCACTGTCTCTCAAGAGCCTCAAATTAGGCAAATGTGAAACCAAAGAGCCTTGCTTTCACSTGACTATCTACGACTCTCTGACCCCAAGGCCAATGTGAATAACCTAGACACACCTAACCTATTTGCTTTGTATGTGCAGAGCAGCACCCACAAGCTAACGACAGGCTTTACGGCTGTTTGTTGAGCACTGGCAGATAATAAGGAATGGGTCCAAGCTGCAAAGTTTCATCTGTCAAAACCTGGACAGAAACTTTCCATAATAAGGGCCAGCCGCAAAATACAGATCCTGACTCAAACACAACCAGCTTACGAGGGCATATGGCAGCTGTGCTAGTGGTTGGGCTCATGCCTCATTCAGAAATCTGGCTCAATTAAACAGTTACTCATTCGGATCCTTATCTGACCYGGCCAAGCTCACTAGCCCAGACATCTGCACTTCCGTAAGGCTCCATTTGAACACAGGAAGCCAATGGGGTTTCATGCAGACACAGGAATGCTTGGCCCAGCAGATCCAACCCGAGGATGGGGCTTGAGGCTGGAGGTGAGTCCTGAGCAGCTTTCTGGCAGAGCGACCAGTAATTCAAGCCCCCAAAGAAGCTAAAGTCAGCGCTTCCACTTCTGAGAGGAACCAGAAAGGGAAGAGCTGTCTCAGCAGAACTGAAACATAATAGGAGAGTGAGAGGTCTGACATCAAAACTTGATGTTTTTCCTTCTCCCTGAGTGTTTTGCTCCAGTTCAACCACAGGTTATTAGTCTTGACAGAGAATTCTTCATTCTATAGCCTGCCTCATGGCAGGGTCAGGCTGCTTGATTAAAATTATCCTCCCTGGTCTTAAAATTTGTGAACTTTGCTGTAGTTCAGGAAATGTTTGGGCTCACAGACCTTTGAGTAAAGGTTCAGGACAATTTGTTTGCTGCTACAGGTATAGTGCTCATTCCTCACAAGACTTTTGCTGGTGGATCATGAGAAACGTTGCTTCAATTAACATCAGGCCAAAATGCCCCTCTCCCCTCTGTGACAAGCTCTATTGAACCAGTGCTAGACAAAGAGAAGCCAAGTTTCAGCTCCCTCACCTGAGATGGTGTGAGCRTGTGTGTGCACGCGTGTGCGTGTGTGTGTTTTAACTAAATCACTTATGGTCAATAATGCCAGGTTATTATAGGTCAATAACTTTCAATTATTCACTAGCTTTGCTCTGCTCCCACTGTCAGGCAGCAMACCGGCATGTCGGCTCTCAAGAAGCAAAGAGCTCGTGATGGGAGCTTTGGAAAAGCAAGCACGAACACAGCTTGAGCAGAGAAAAAGAAAACAGAGGAGAGAGAGAGTGTGAAAAGTTCTAGCTGCTTGCCAGCGTGTCTTGGGGAAAGTGTGTGTGACATACTCTCTGTTTCGCATACATGCATGCACGCTCAGCCCTAAAATTCATTATTCCTGTGCTCCTAGCTGGTCAGACGCGAGGCAGCCCAGACCCCAGGGCTGTGTGACCACAGCACTGATTCGGAGCTAACACTACCTTTCATTAAGGCCAACAGCTTGGGTTAAATGCCACAGTAGCCTGGGGGGGGGCGTGTATGGGTAATTAATGTTCATAGTTGCCTACTGTAGTGGGTAGCCAAGATGAAGGAAAAGAGTATCATTTTTATTCCAGCTGGGGTGTAAATCCTGATAAAGAAACAAAAATGAATAAATCAAAGATTKCAGGACATGAAAAGTCATGAGCGCTCCCCTGCCCTGTCTGCATCCCCTCAGAGAAGTGGCTGGGAGCATTGAATCAYGGGCAGATGAAAACAAGATCCCACAGCAGACAGACAAAAGCCAGTCCTGCACTTTGTTTTGGCCACAACTRATTTTTTTCCTGTAGAGAGTCTGAGAGTGCTGCTCCCACTCAAATATTTTGGGAGGGCAAGGCTGGGTGCTGGAGTTGTCAGAYGGACTCATCTCTTGACAAGAGAAACCAGTGGAAAACGAGCTTCCATCTGCAAAGCGGACGCAGGGAAGCTGTGAAAGCCTAGGAGGGGAGACAAGGAAGAATATTACAGCATTTTCATAGAAAACTGTGTAGGTAGCTAAGCTGTCTGCCTGAAAGCCTTTTTGGCCCTTTGCTAAGCAGCGCATTGACCCCACTTCCACCCGGCATTAGGAAGGCAGCTCCTCAACGAAACAGGCCAGCACTGATTACACGCTGTGTGTGGAAATGGGCTTGGCACAGGGGAAGGTGTTGACTTTCCCCGACGTCTCAGGTAGCGGCCACTGCCAAAGGTAGCATCCGCGGGCAGCGTTGGCTTTGAGGACTCACATGTCTGCACAGCTGCCCCGGGCAATAAGGAGTTAACGTGAGCTCTGAAGCGCCGGTCCGTTTTGAATGTGAATAATGGGAATACTCTCCTTCAATCGCGTATTCAGCACAGGGATGTACAGAGGTATAAAGTTAATCACTAGCTGGGCCACCCCTATTTCCAGAAAAAGAACTTTAATACCTCCTTTATCCAATGAAGTACCATTGTTATACCTGCATATTATGAAGGGTTTATTAAACCGGTGATAATCTATTCAAGATAAAGTGATCTGTATGGCCAACTGAGCACAGATCAGACAGAATGATGGGAGGTTATTGTTAAAATATGCAAATTCACATCCTATTGAAATGCAAACCCTCCAGATAAGATTTTTTAATAAATCTGGTCTTTTTTCACTGCATGAAGGTAACCTAATGTTTATTGACTTCAAGACCATATAATGGAACGTAATATCTATTAGTCAGATCCTTGCCTCTCTTTCGATTACTGGAGGTACATGTTCTGGCTCCCGAAGAATTTTTGTTTTATGGTTTGATACAAAAGAAAAGAGATTAAAAACCCTGAAATTAATTAACTTCCCTGTACCCAACACCTCCCTTCCTCCTCAACTGCTGTCATTAGTTACCCAAGTAAAAGGAAGCAGTACCCATCAGATGAGAAACTGTCCACTATTTTCAGTGTCAGGAAAAAAATCCAAAATGAAAAACATAATTATTGTAGAACACCTCTGTATGGCATAAGATAAAAATGAAGACTTTTGGATGCCTTCCTTGGGTTTCCTATTACTGTACCAGAGAAAGTTGAGTAAAGTTTTGGTTTAACTTTTCTGTAAAATGGGGCTATGAAGCATTTTGACTCTTGGGTGTGTATGTTTCTGAGTGTAAGACTCATTTAATGAGTATATTCAGTATGCTTTTACGACTTGTGAGGGAGAGGCGGTTATAGAACCAGACATAGTTCCAGATAGCAAAGCAGCAGCTGAAAGAAAGGCTTTTATTTTAGCAAAATGCCAGAGTTGCAATAGCAGAAGTTGAGAATCCATTTCTGCCTAAAGGCCACTTCTTCTCAGACGCTCCAAAATCTACACGCTTATGAAGATTGATTTGAGATATGTCGCATTTTGTGGAGATGGAAGATTTGTTTTTCATGGAAGTGGAAGTTAGCGGAAGGAAGATGTCCCGAAACACAGCTTCTTAGCTCCTTAGAAAAGCTTGCCTGTCTAAAATAAGTCCTTTCAGGTGGTTGATGGGCTCTTCCTGCTGTTTTGTGGTCACGTGTTTGTGTTGATGCCTGAAATGATCTCATCCATCCAACATTTACCTTTGTTCTTGGTGGTCACARGGTGAAACCAGTGAGAAGGTGGGAGGGTCTGGCTAGGGGCTGCTGTCAGGGCAATGGATGGGGCAGGCCCCTCAGCTGTGGGGAGGCACAGGAGGGATTCAATATGCAACTGAAGTTATGCAAGCTGGGACCGTAAATAGCGCCGTGTGCTTGATTAACTGAAGCAGCTATGCCTTTTCTGAACGGCGGTGTTTTGCACAGATAGGGCTATACAACAGCTCAGGGGTAGGCTCTTTGAGTACAGCGGAAAAAGCCTTTACAAATCAGCTTCTCTCTCCCACAGCAGACCTCTGGCTTCTGTTGTAGCTGAAAAATAACCTAAGCTAAACCCTTCTGGACAGCTCACCTATTAGGCTGATGGGGATGTACGTAAAATGTGCTGCCTGCCTGTGTGTCTGCGGTGGGAACAGCACTTCCCATCTTCAGTCTGCACCTCTGCCAAAACACTGCCTCTCTGCCCAGGCACCCTTCTCATCAGTCACTTCACTGGGTATACCACCAGTTACAAATTAGCACTTAATCAAGATAAATCCCATAGGAAGGATATGGATAATATGCAATGCATTAAGCCTGCAAATTAAGATGGTCTGATTTAGCCTTGGCTTTAAAACTCCCAAGCTTGCATTAGGACTAATGATGAATGGATGTACCTCCCTCGCTGGACAGGAGCTCTGTCAGGGCAAGGCTGCCCAGCAGTGACAAAGCGAGTGTAGAGCAAGTACTCTACTCAATGTTCATTAGGTCTTCCACACTTTCCCTGCTTGGGAATGTGCTTTTCCTTGCTGTAGATGGTTGTAATAGTGACACTTCTCCAAATCTATTGACTTAATGGTCCCCAAGTTCATTAATAAAACCAAACAGAGGGCAGGTGCTGCTGGCATCATTTGCCCACTGATCAGATGGGAAAACTGAGATGCACTAGGCCATATGAGGAAAGCCTGAACTGTATCATGCCCAGAGATTTCCAGAAGCTGGCCTTAAACAGAACACTGCACATCACCTTCCTTAGGTGCTCTCAGTCATGCTTGGGCAACCCTTGTTCTTCTGCTAAACAGCTACAGGGATGCATGCRACCTTTCAGCTCTCTAAATGTGGCCCATGGTACCTACAGCTCAGTGGCCTGAATTCACAYAGCAGATGACCAGAGGAACAGAGAAAGGAAATACTCCCCTGCTCCACTTCCCAGCTTGCAGTGTGGGTGAAGCAATAGCACGGTGCTCAGTGCTCTTTGCTTTAGGTACAAACCCAGCTATTTCTAACTAGCACCTTGTTCCGTGGTGTGGCATGCTTTACAAACATRCAGTCCCAGATCATTGCTGCCCTGTGTGACTGAACTGCCAGAGAGCTCTGGTTAGCCTCTCCCCTTGCCTCAGTTCCTGCAAGACCCCTAGCTTCAAGGTTTTCTCTTGACTTGATAAAGAAAATTGTTCTAATCTCACTGCAGAATGCCTGATCTTCCACATGAGCAAGTCTATGCCTCTAAGTCAYGGGCAGGATGGGGACGCAAAGGGGTATCATAAGGGAAAAGAAAAAAAGCYTGCGATCAGGCTTTCTATCTATTATTCAGAAGGTAATCTCTGTTTGAGACCAGGGAGGAAGAAGACTTCTCTAGGCAGCCTCTCCACTCATCAAGCTCAGGGTCTGCATGGACCAGAGTACAYCAAGCTATAAATTCTGCAAAGTGCAGGGAGAAGCTATTTTGGTGGAAGCTCTCTGTGATGGAGACTTTAAGAGAAATTAGGTTAAGATTCACAGCTGAGGAGCATCAGGAACTGACTGCAGCATGCCAAGGGTTAAGAGGCTTTGCTCTGGCTGCAGAAGTAATTTAGAAAGGGTAATTTCTTTCAAATAACAARCATGGCAAAAGTCAGAGATTTAATTGTACTTTTTTGGATTTGCACTAGTGTGCAAGCTTGTCACAATAGGGTATCTTTCCTAGATGTCATACTGCACTTATTACAGGGAACAACTACTTTCTACAGCCCGTCTCTAGTTTATGGCTTTTTAAGATATGGATGCTGTCATCATATTCCCCAGAGATGTGTTCTGGTTCATGGAGAGGCTGTTTTATATAATCTCCCGTGAAAGATTAAAACAACAGCAGCAGGAACAACAATAATGCAACAAACTACCTCCTGAGAAAAACAACTAAGTTGTGGCACAGGCAACAAAATCTCATCACCCGCTGCAAAGTGACAGGCTTAACTCAGTTCACATGGTGGCATTTCTCAGCCTACTGAAATGCTGGGTCATCTTTCCCCCCAAAGAAGAGCAGCACTCTCACCCCAGCCCAGGAGGACCTGCTCATAAACCACTTTATCAAATGACATTAGGAGTTTTCACAAGAGCCAGGTGGTTGGGGCAGGACATCGAGCTTGTGTCTGCACTTCCATGTAATCTAAAACCAGGCCTCCACACTGGCTGATGCCTGCTGAGTGCTGTGATCCAAGTGCCCTCTGTTCTCACTGCAAGCTGTTAGGCAACTGATAGGTCAGGGCCAATATGGCCACACTGCATTTCACGTTGTCACCGTSCATATCTCCTGGTGCTCTTGGCTGTTGCTCAGTTATCCTTATCTTTTCTCAATCCATTCCACAAGAACAAGGGTTTGAGTTTGCTCAAAGAGACCGCACACAGTTGAGCTTGTCCTACAGACAGCCCTGTAGCTTGGCCTTGATATACCCTGAGTGTCTATCTGCCCATAGGCAATGCAAATGGTGGAGGAGCCTGGTGCGGGCTCACAGCTGAGCACAAGTGACAGTGCAGCCCGGCTCAGTGAGAGTGCAGGGTCAAGGTGATCCTTCACTTGTGCATAGCTTGCACCCCTCATGTTTGTAGAGCAGTACGCACACTACTGATGCGCAGTCAAATGTGAACGATAATGAGTGTACAAAGGAGAGTCTGCCCCTCCCCACCACTCTCCTTCCTCCTGCGAGCATCTCCCAAGCTGTTCTGCACTTCCCTTCCTCCTGATCGCCTTGCCCAACAAGTCAGATCAGAAACCAGCAAGTAGAGGTCTCTGCCAGCCAGTGGAGGTTTTGATGCTATCCCTTCCTTCTTGGTCAGAAARCATCAAATCTCACAGCTTATGACTATTCCTCCTTTTGCTCCCCTCCCCAGTAGTGTAGCAAATGGCAGTCATGGCAGAGAGGATGGCAGGAGAGAAGCTGGAGGAGAGAAGGGGAGTGGGCCCAGTAGTCGTTCATGAAGCATAACTCATGTGGGAAGAGATTACCCAGGGCACCTCACCTTGCGGTCTAGGATGTTAGTGTAGCTCGGACTGCGCAGAAAGTGAGAGTAGCTGAGTCTAGCCAGGGATGCACAACAAAGAACTTGCAAGGAATCACCAAAGCCAGTGGTTATCTTGTTATCACTAGGGCTCTTTCATAGCCAGCACTTTAAGCCACATATCAACAAGAAGGCTTGTATGCAGCTTATATAAGAAGGGAAAGGTGTTTTTTTTTATTATTATTTTTTTTTTACTTTTCCTTTCTTTTATTTACTCCTCCTTTAAGATAACAGGCCAAGAACTGCTGATTCACAGGAAGGAAGAGGGCTTTGTGAGGAAGGAATAGGATTAAGGTGTATTCTTGTTAATTTTTATACTCCTTGAGATATGTATTCAATTGAAGGAACAGGACATGGGTGTTCTTTCTGAGGAACACTCAGAATGGCTGTGTGTGTGTGTGTGTGTGTGTGTGTGTGTGTGTGTGTGTGAGAATACCGGCTCTCGGTCAAAGAAAAAGAGAGCAGAAGAAATCTGTGTGTGCTCACACTTGACTGTAACATACTTCTGGCTTTATTTCAAATTTAGATAACACCGTGGATTTGGAAGTTTGACCCATATGTGTGTTAGATTTAGGAAAAAAACAGTTTAAAGCAAACAAACAAAACAAAATACAAAACCCCTGATAAAGGAAGAGGGAAATGAGGCAAAAACTGTGACTAGTGAAGAGTAAAAACCAAAGACTCAGTGCTGGATAAGGTTGAAAAAGTTGCATAAAAAAGAACTATAACAAGTGCTGTCATGGATGATTACGAGGGTTTGAACCCGTCACCCTCAGGAACCAGAGCGCTGCCCTGTCTCACTTGACCGGAGGGGATAATGCTGTTAGCTGAGGTTAGGAAGGGCAGGTGATGAGTCGCTGTTCAAATACAAAGCAAAGAAGTCCTTTCGCTCCAGATAATTAAACCAAAAACATAAGCAAATAAAGCCTGAAGTTCTGGAATAGCCTGGTAAAGTCCTGAAAATCCCTTAAGAAATGTTTCTATACTTTATAATTTCCACAGTATTCACCCGTCCTTATGAAATGCCATTTTCTTGGGGATATTCTGTTCCCCGGTGTCTGTTCAAAAAACACAGATCTAGACACAACCAAGCTAACACACCCACCCACAGCCACATCCCAAAGAGTCTCGTGATATTTTGCAGAACCCTGAAATTATACAGAAATTCCTGCATGAGGTTGCTGAAATGCAGCCATTTCTAGGGGGTAACACTTTAACAGTGCACTGCTCAGCTGTTACAAGAAATCAAAAGCGACGGAGGAAGGTGAATTCCCTGCTGAAAGGAATAAGGCAAACCATTTACAGTTTTTTCCTTTACCATTTTGTGCACAGTTTAGTCGCTTTCTCTGAACATTCAGACATTTGTGTTTTACGGCCACGAGCGTTCAGAAAAGCAAGCTTCCAAGGCGTATGTGCAAGACTGAAGGAAGCTGAATGCTACATTTGCACATGGATTTTGTCTGCTTGTTCAATCAAGAAAATGAAACAGCACCACAGAATTTCACTGGTCAATCACAACTCACCAACACAGCCTGCATACGCACAGATAACAATCCAAATATTCAAAAAGGGAGAGAAGAAGTGTCTTACAGTTTAGAATAATTACCAAGAGTGAATTAATAATTAGCTAGTCAKTAATATAAATATTTGGGGATGAGGTACCACACCAAACAGCCAAAAATATATTTAGCCTAGAAATGAGAAGAAAGGTTTTCTACCATAAACAGTGTAAAGTCCTAGGTGAGGATCCCAGCTGGGAAAGTATGGAGCAGGGAACCAGCACTGGTTCCAGATGGAATTTGATAAGTTTACGTGCTACGGAGAGAGGGATCAAATCTGCTGACACAGGAATGTCTTTCATTATCGTGGGCTTTTCTTTCTGATTTTACTTCTGATTTTATGTCATTGCTATCGAAACAAGGGTTTCTCCTSCAATACTGTTACCAGCCACTGAGTCAAGCTCCAACGCTTGGCTTGGAAAATTCTTAGGTTTTGACTTTTTCTTCRTTTGAAAATAAATGCTCTTCAAGCTTTGCTACAAACACTGGTAGATAGAAACTTATGTTACAGTTAATTACCTTTGAGGTGAATTAGCCCAGATTCACATGACTCCAAAGGCAGGAGCTTTTAAGAAACAGATTAGCAAATGTTGTTGTTGTTGTTGTTTTTAATGATAAAAATATTGTGAGAACTGGCAGAACTGCTCAGGAGCGTCAGTTTTCAAAATCAGTTTCCAAAAACCTGTACAAAGATGTTTTGATTATCTCTTCATCTGTTCACGATACTTAGTTCTCTCATTTGAAAGTCAAATAAGCTGATGCCATTTGAAATGAGAGACTCTGCCTGACGCATGTGAATGGGAATCAAGGATTTCTGCGCAGACTGGTTCAGAAAACTGCTAACTTGTGGGAGTGTGTGCACGTGCRTGCAAAAGTAGTCACCTCCCGCTTGATAAAGCCACCGAGTTCGAATCRGGGGCCTCTGCAGCGGTGGTCTCATGCTCTGCAGCTTGCCTTGAAAAGCTCGCAGAGGCCAGCTGGAGGCTTTAACAAACTCCTGTYTCCTCAGAGCCAGAAAGGACAGGGCTCATAGCTCCTGAGTTTCTGATGCTTTTAATTTTTTGTGCACATTTCGGGGAGGGACAGGGAGAAGTCCTGAGGAGGGAAAGGATTCAACAAGAAATTAAAATGTGCAGATTATTTTTTTTACCAGCTTCTGGCAAACATTTGATTATTATTCTTCATAAAGAAGGATAACATTTGAAAATGCAAACACAGTATTCTTTTAGTTGAAAGCTGCTTTTTTTTTTTTTTTTTTTGCATCAACACCCAGACAACTTCAACTTATAAAAAACAGCAACAACAAAGGCATACATTTCATAGTGCTAATTTTGGCCAAAAAAAACAGTTTTCATATACACACATGCACAGTTTCAGTCAATGTTTTTGCCAGTGCTGCTCCTGTGTTTCTATCTCAGCACCAGGGTTGCCTTTTTATTCCTCAATTTCCCTACAATGAACATCTTAATCACCTCCCCGCCCTCCACAGCGATTCTGAGGTTTAGATCAATTAATCATTTTAAATTGCTTTAAAAATGAAGAGCACTATAGAAGCCGAGGGACAATCTTGAACCCTGAATCTTTATACCCATTAACTTTGGGGTCTGGATCTGAATTCTAAAGTGTGGGGATTACTGTAGCTGATGTAAGTAACCTTTAAAACCCAAGGATTGAGATTTCTGGTGGAGAAGTAACCTAATGATCAATACAGTTCAAAAACAGATAGACAGAATCAGCGGTAATTCCTAGTCTAAGGCTTCGTAATACCTTAAAAAAGGGAGACATTAAAAGGGGGAAAAAAAAAAAGAAAAAAAGAAATGCCACTGTGATGTGCGATGGAAGTGCCTCCAAGCAGAATGCAGCTCTAAGACTTCTCTGTGTGCATGATTATTCCTGCCTGGGAGAAAAGACCCATTAAAAATCATTTCTGCTCCCTCCCCTGGTTACAGGACACCGTCCTGAAGAGAAATCGTTGACAAGCCTGCCTTTTTCTGAAAGGGTTAGCCAAACAAATTGTCTTTCTCAACAGAGCTCCTCTCCTCATTTCTGCCCTTTTGTCTTTCTCTCTTCTTATTATAGTTAGGAGTGAACATTTTGGCTTGTTAATTAAAAATAGTAATAGCTGCAAAAGAAGAAAGAAGAGGAGGGGTAAGGTGGGGGAAGCTGATGGAGGAAGTTAACTGCAGCCCTAATTAATAGAATTACCCTCAGCTGAAAGCCAGTCTGATGAGGACTGTTGTCCTTGAATAAATACTCCCTCTGTATATACATATGTGTGTGTCAGTATATAAATATATATATATATATAAAATGTATATATATATATATATATATATATATATGTAAACATAGCTGCTCTGTTGCTTAGCAGCCAGCAGTGTCTTTTCATGGGAGAACAAAATATATGTGACAAACCATCTCAAAGACACAAAGTTCCATGAACATATTTCTTTTCTCATCGCTATTCAGACAAGGTGGAGAGTGGCCCTGAAATTAATGTCTCATCCAACGGACAAAGGCAGAACTAAGCTAATTGGATTCCCATCTGTTCCAAACAYAGTCTCAACATCACACAATAATAATAAATAATATGGTAATCATGGCTAACAATTAATCTTTTAGTTTAGATTTTTACAGGATGCTGGAGGGATCCTGATTTCACACAAATATAAATTGCTGTCAGGAAGTATCCTCTGGACAAAAAGCAAAAATCATAGTCTGACCACGCATAATCATTTCAGATCTTTTGGGAACATTTCATGAGAGCAGCGGCTGTCTATTCTGAATGCCTCTTACCACCAAATACTAACTGGAACTTAATAGAATTTAATTTTTGTCTAAATCTGAAACGAATGCAAACTGTCAAATGGCTGTTTAAAGCAACGTGCACTTGTTGTGTAAAAGATTTCCTGGGATGAGGAAGAGCTGAGTAAACCTTTTCCSTCTCGCTTACGGAGACAAACAGTGCATCCATCCCCCTCAGGCTCACAGCAGGCCCCTTGCTGCCTTGTTCTCCCTTCGACAGTTTTTTATCTTCACTTGTATCCTTGTTAGTTATTTTGATCACAAGTTAGTCTCCTTATACCATCTCCTTGTTCAGTGCCTGTGCACTGATCAAAACGGTAGCATGAGCTCAGGCCTTTGCCACAGTACATGTAGCGAAGAGGAATRACAAACTGGGCAAACTGGCTTTCTAATAAGCTAGTGAGAGCCTAACATCCACTGACTTCCAGTTGCATGCCACTATCCAACCAAGAAGCCCTTCTTCTARGTTCTCTGCTTGGACACTTGCATTAGGAAAACTTCCAAAGGCACCTAAATGTGATCGTGATGTAAGGAGAGCTGGGTCTACCTTAAGTAATTTGTCCAGAGCAATTGCAAATCTSCATGGCAGAGTTCAGTGTGGAGCCTAGGCCACCCGAGCACTAAACTAACAGATTAACAAGATCACCTATCTCCTCATATCCACTGCAGGCGGGGACAGCACAGGGCAACTGACGGCGACTCTTCTGGGTCTCARTCTTTCTAACCTAGTATCCCGTCTCCTGCAAGGACCATAAACAGATGCCTAAGGCAGAGCGGAAAGAGGGCAAACATACAAGGTATCTCCTTGAGATCCTTTCAAGTTGAAATTATTATTAGTTCAATGGTTTCTCTACACTGATGTTGTTTTTTTGTCTATTTAGAAACTCCTTTTTGTTGTTGTTCTATGAACTTGTGAATCTCCCCATGTAGCATGTAAACTTTTAACATCCTCAGCATCTGGTGGCAATGAGATTCAAAATTCCACCACTTGTTACATGAAGAGTCACTTTGTGGTCTTTGTTTCAGCCTGCTTCCTTAGAAGCATCGTTTTATGTCYCCTAGTTTTTATTCTTGCTGAAGTCAACAGAGCTGCAGAAGAGAAGCAAGCCTAAACCTTGAAGCTGTTACTCCACCTTGATGCGAGCTCTTAAACATCCGTTACATCCCAAATCAGAAATAGCCACCCTTTAGAGGGGAGAGAAATGCTCTCTATGTGGCTATAGCTGTAAACAGATGGATAGATATAAGGTGATGTATGGAGTTGGAACAACCAGTTAGTAAAGTTTATAAAGTACTTTGGGGGTCCATCTGGATAGACGGTACTATATAAATGTAAGGCTGTTATCAGTGCCTCCTAACAGCACCCGACTATCAGCACTTTYTGGATGGACAGTTAAAAAAGCACATAAAATATATTCCTCGGCAGATATTTCACCCAGACTCTTTTACTTGCAATAGCAGAAGTCTGGGCTTTCATTTGTAYGGCACATTCCCATCTGCAGTCACAGGGAAAAATCTGCAGCAGCTCAGCTCACGAAGTTGCTGGATTTGTTATATTTGAACAACGAGGCTTCACAGAACAGCCCTGAAAGAAACAAGTGGCTTGGGAATTTGGTAGTGGCAGGTCTCTTGCTGCAGTAGGCACAGGATAACTAAAGGGATA